>NC_060189.1:57381715-57681715 GCF_021184085.1 Oncorhynchus gorbuscha
AGCGTTTATGTCATGCTATGGAGAGGTCATAACATAACCGCATGAGAAAGATGATTTATCAAGTTGGGTGGATTTACGGACATTATCTACATTGCTCTCATGTTTCCAGTATTCCTATTGCTCTATTGGCTGATTTAAAACAACACGGCCCACACTGCTTTGTAACAATATTGATTTATGGGCGAGAGCTGGATTTGGCCTGTATAAACATCGATGGTGGTTTCCGTGTGTGTCAATCCCCTGGTTGTGTATCTGGTTTTGCCACACCCCTAATTGCGTAGTGTATTCTATTACTTCATGTGTTTACATGGCTGACTCAGGGAGTACTACTGGTGTAATGCGTGACCGACCCAGGCAGCTGAACTCTCATATTCCCCGGACCGAGCCACTGACTGATGAAGACATGCTTTCCTACAAATGTGCACCTTTCTTTTATCCCCCCCCTAAACATTCATCCCAAACCCTTATCACATATCAAAACAAACAAGGCAGAACCAAATCACTGCCCGCCATGTGTCGTGTTTGATTGTGAGCCTATATCTCTCTCTCTCTCTTAGCCTGAGAAGTCTTGGTTTATTGGCATCTAAACTGAAAAAAAGGCCTCCCTCCCTCCCTCCCTCCCTCTCTGGCCCTGGATCCAGTTCCCTGTTTACCTTTTCTAGGCCACCGCACTGACTCGCATTCATGAAATGATGCAATTAAGGTTCCCACTGGGGAGCAATCTGTCATGTAAACACAGAACGGGGTTGCAGGCAGGGAGGATCGGCCCAGGGAGACAGGTAGGTAGGAAGGAGAAAGGTAGAGGATGTGAGGAGAGAGATGGAGGAGGAGAGAGGGCTAGAAAGGGGGGGGAGTGGTGCGATGCGTACCCTTTTTGCTGCAGTGGGGCAGTACATTTGAATTAATACAAAAGTGTCAGCTCACACACTGCTGGAGGAAGACAAGAGAGGAGGAGCTAGACTCCCCTCCAGACTCACTGTGTATGTATCTGTCAATAACACACCTCTGTCTGTCTGTCTGTCTGTCTGTCTGTCTGTCTGTCTGTCTGTCTGTCTGTCTGTCTGTCTGTCTGTCTGTCTGTCTGTCTGTCTGTCTGTCTGTCTGTCTGTCTGTCTGTCTGTCTGTCTGTCTGTCTGTCTGTCTGTCTGTCTGTCTGTCTGCATCCTCCCTCTGTCTGTCTGTCTGTCTGTCTGTCTGTCTGTCTGTCTGTCTGTCTGTCTGTCTGTCTGTCTGTCTGTCTGTCTGTCTGTCTGTCTGTCTTTGTCTGTCTGTCTGTCTGTCTGTCTGTCTGTCTGTCTGTCTGTCTGTCTTTGTCTGTCTTTCTCTGTCTGTCTGTCTGTCTGTCTGTCTGTCTGTCTGTCTGTCTGTCTGTCTGTCTGTCTGTCTGTCTGTCTGTCTGCCTGTCTGTCTGCATCCTCCCTCTGTCTGTCTGCCTGTTTCCCTCCCTCCCTCCCTCCCTCCCTCCCTCCCTCCCTCCCTCCCTCCCTCCCTCCCTCCCTCCCTCCCTCCCTCCCTCTGTCTGTCTGCTTCCTCCCTCTGTCTGTCTGTGTCTGCTTCCTCTGTCTGTGTGTCTGCTTCCTCCCCCTGTCTGTCTGTCTGTCTGTCTGTCTGTCTGTCTGTCTGTCTGTCTGTCTGTCTGTCTGTCTGTCTGTCTGTCTGTCTGTCTGTCTGTCTGTCTGTCTGTCTGTCTGTCTGTCTGTCTGTCTGTCTGTCTGTCTGTCTGTCTCCCTCCCTCCCTCCCTCCCTCCCTCCCTCCCCTCCCCCTCCCTCCCCCTCCCTCCCTCCCTCCCTCCCTCCCTCCCTCCCTCCCTCTGTCTGTCTGTCTGCTCCCTCCCTCCCACCATCTAGCTGTCTGTCTACTTCCTCCCCCTGTCTGTCTGTCTGTCTGTCTGTCTGTCTGTCTGTCTGTCTGTCTGTCTGTCTGTCTGTCTGTCTGTCTGTCTGTCTGTCTGTCTGTCTGTCTGTCTGTCTGTCTGTCTGTCTGTCTGTCTCTCTGTCTGTGATTCCCAGCAGAGCTAGGTAAACAACTGTGGGTCGGAATGGACCACCTAGGTACAAGTTTCCACGTTGAGCTAGCCTTTTCAAACGAATGCGGATACATTTTCCCAAACACATTAAAAAGAGTTGTGCAAATGGATTATGGAGGCGCTGGCGTGGCGCATTGTTATATTAATCTGTATACACTGCGTCTTGTCTCGGCAAAGAGCTGTGTTTACCTTATTCTGTTAATCTGCCCGTCTCATCAGAGTTTACATCACTGAGAGTCAACACATCCATCCACCCCAGCCCCACTGAGAGTCAACACGTCCATCCACCCCAGCCCCACTGAGAGTCAACACGTCCATCCACCCCAGCCCCACTGAGATTCAACACGTCCATCCACCCCAGCCCCACTGAGAGTCAACACGTCCATCCACCCCAGCCCCACTAAGAGTCAACACGTCCATCCACCCCAGCCTCACTGAGAGTCAACACATCCATCCACCCCAGCCCCACTGAGAGTCAACACGTCCATCCACCCCAGCCCCACTGAGAGTCAACACGTCCATCCACCCCAGCCCCACTGAGATTCAACACGTCCATCCACCCCAGCCCCACTGAGAGTCACACGTCCATCCACCCCAGCCCCACTAAGAGTCAACACGTCCATCCACCCCAGCCCCACTGAGAGACGTCCATCACCCCAGCCCCACTGAGAGTCAACACGTCCATCCACCCCAGCCCCACTGAGATTCACACGTCCATCCACCCCAGCCCCACTGAGAGTCAACACGTCCATCCACCCCAGCCCCACTAAGAGTCAACACGTCCATCCACCCCAGCCCCACTGAGAGTCAACACGTCCATCCACCCCAGCCCCACTGAGAGTCAACACGTCCATCCACCCCAGCCCCACTAAGAGTCAACACGTCCATCCACCCCAGCCCCACTGAGAGTCAACACGTCCATCCACCCCAGCCCCACTGAGAGTCAACACGTCCATCCACCCCAGCCCCACTGAGAGTCAACACTGTTACATCCACCCCAGCCTCACTGAGAGTCAACACGTCCATCCACCCCAGCCTCACTGAGAGTCAACACGTCCATCCACCCCAGCCTCACTGAGAGTCAACACGTCCATCCACCCCAGCCTCACTGAGAGTCAAAACATCCATCCACCCCAGCCCCACTGAGAGTCAACACGTCCATCCACCCCAGCCCCACTGAGAGTCAACACGTCCATCCACCCCAGCCCCACTGAGAGTCAACACTGTTACATCCACCCCAGTCCCACTGCTAACATTGGAGCCCTGGGGTCAAGCTGGCAGAGATGTGTGTGTGTGGAAGAGCAGGGTTTGTGTGTTGACCTCAGTGACACAAACACACACCAGAGAGGGGTTAACAGGACAACGTCCCTCTGTGTATACTCTGTATCGTTCATTTCCCCTCAGAAAAGAAGCTCAAGGCATTGGTTGCCAGACGCAAAGAGCAAACCCTCCTCTTCCGCCTTCTTTTTCCAAACACTCTGCCCGTCTCAAACATAATTGCTGTTCAAACAGTGGGTGACTAAGCTTGACTCTGCTCCAGAGCTCCCCGCCCGAAGAGAACGGGAGAAAGAGGACAAAGTACAGGTGGAGTTCTATGCTACCAAAGATGTGGTTTTCCTTCTGTGTTCTGGCTGGCAGCTTGGCTGTATATCACTGAAGGGGAGCCAACGGCATCCATCATCCACCATCCATCTGTACATTGGTCTGTCTGTCCCTCAGTCTGGACACGGGAACGTTACTCCTCTTCTTCTTGCATTACAATAGCAGTGGATCATAGGGATACTCTGTGGTTCTGACTCGTGATGTTTACAATCTAGCTCCATGTCATCCTCTGCCATGAAGCTAGAGTGTGGGGATGGTTTAGATATTTTTTTAAAATTACATTTTAAAAAATTAAAGGTGTTCGTAAACCAACACTCGCACCTGACTCTTTTCCCCTTACTACCGCTGACTTTGCTGACAGCTACTTTGAGCAAAAACATACTTTGACTGTGATATGTGGTTGTCCCACCTCTTTATCTTAAGAGGAATGCACTAACTGTAAGTCACTCTGGATAAGAGTGTCTGCTAAATGACTACTTTTTTAAATCTAGTGACTTACTGTTCTCATCAGCAGTAATACAATGTTACTGTATGGCTGCATTGGTATTGTCTCCCTGGCTTCCTCTGACATGGTGGTGTAGAAAGAAGGAGGAAGAGGAAAGCGTGTGTGTGTGTGTGTGTGTGTGTGTGTGTGTGTGTGTGTGTGTGTGTGTGTGTGTGTGTGTGTGTGTGTGTGTGTGTGTGTGTGTGTGTGTGTGTGTGCGTGCGTGCGTGCGTGCGTGCGTGCGTGCGTGCGTGCGTGCGTGCGTGCGTGCGTGCGTGCGTGTGTGTGTGTGTGGTGTTTATACTCAAAAACTCATTAACAACATTCCAGAAACAGAATATTCCAGAAAGAACCCTGTCACACACACTCTCTCCGTACTCAAACATTCATTGTCCCATGACTCCTATCCATCACATCAATGTTCTGTAAAGGCACATTCTGGTGGAGCCGTTTCCTCTTCCCTGTTGTGCATGGTTAAGTGTTCTGCTGCTATGGCACCACTGCTTCTGTCTCTATAGCTAAAGGAATAATCCTTGGTTACAGATGTAGGATCTCAATTTGAGCCAGTTAACTACAGCAGGACAAATAATCCTGCAGCAACAGGAAATGTGAATTATTATATGGATTATAATACATTTTGTGTAGGGGTGGATACCTTTTTTATTAGGGCATATCAAGTCTGTCATCTAAACCTAGAATACACTACAAGTTTGCATTTCCTGCTGTACAGGAAAAATATCAGCGACAAAAGTGTGATCAAATAAAGATTCTACATCTGTAGGTACAGAAACAGTCTGTGGAGGTGTTGTGATGTGTTCTGTTGTGTTGTGTGCATCTCTACCCTAATCTCTCCCAAAGCTCTGTGTCCAATGGCTGTTTTCTGTTCTGGTCTCTGTTCTATTCTCCCTGCTGTCCCCACAGTCTCTCTGTACACCATGTCCTTCCAGTCTGAATGAAGCCAAAAGACATCTGTGGCATGGTTGGATAGAATATAGCGCAACCTGGTCTCAGAGCATTTTGTATTATTCTGTACGTAAATCCAAGACACACAATTTGGTATGATACTGTATGTATGTTTCGTATGGTATGTATTCATTTGTGAATGTCCATAATCCATTTTGTATGATATGTTACAAATTCTAATTCTAATTCACAAAACATACAATATGTAACAAATGTATTAAATATATGATATGTTAAAAATTCAATTTTGTTGTTAGCAAACTTGAGCTAGGTGGCTAAGTGGCAAATGCTAACATTAGCTAGGCTAGGGGTTAGGGTTAAGTTTAGGGTTAAGGTTAGAAGTTAGGTCAAAGGGTTAAGTTCAGGGTTAGGGAAAGGATTAGCGAAAAGGGTTAAGGTTAGGGGAAGGGTTACCGAACATGTTGCAAAGTAGCTACAAAGTAGTTGCAAAGTTCCTAATTAGCTAAAATGCTAAAGTTGTCCGTAATGAGATTCAAACACTGAACTCTTGGGTTGCTAGATGTTCACTATATACACCCACCCAACCACCCTCCTTAAATTTTTGCCTTAAGTAACATTCTGTCTTATGTAACCATATACATATCACGTATCATACTCATTTGAGGAGAAAAACTGTGATTTTCATGGATAAACCAACCAAGCACTCACTGGAAGAGCATAAAAAGTCAGGCACTCAGAAGGTAAAATAAAAATTGCCCTGCATAAAAAAACAGCTGGGAAAAAGCAAGCCAAGACAAACCACACTGAACAACAACAAAAACTGTCCTGCTTAAGAAAAGAGCCAAAACAAAGCACATTGAAGCAGAAGATTAAAATTCCTCCAACGAGGAAAACTTCTGCATTGTGTGCATGGAGCACTTTAACAATTCCAAGTCCAAGGAGGTCTGGGAGCAGAGCTGGGAATGAAAATTATGGGCCCACCAAGCCTGTACCCCAGGACAGCCATACCAATGTCACAACTGTGACTCTGATTATGTGACATCCAGTCACACACACAGACACGCATGCACGCACATCACACACACACACACACCACAAACATTCAGTTGTTCAGTTTAGCCTAGTTGTTGCTTGGTTGAGAAGACCATTTAGTGGAGGGGAAAATAATAAACATTTTATTATTTACATGTATTATTATTTCTACCAAACGAAATGTTGAACATGGCAATGTTGCTCTCATGATCTCAATAAAGGTGTACAATAATTAGTTGCGTGCCATGATTTATGCACTTTTTCATTCTGTTACAATTCATCCCAAGCACTATTACAACTAACCCAGACAAATTGTAACACTTCACTCGTTGTACTTAAGAAAACACCATGAATTTGCGGGTTGATTTACATATACACTGCTCAAAAAAATAAAGGGAACACTTAAACAACACAATGTAACTCCAAGTCAATCACAATTCTGTGAAATCAAACTACCCACTTAGGAAGCAACACTGATTGACAATAAATTTCACATGCTGTTGTGCAAATGGAATAGACAACAGGTAGAAATGATAGGCAATTAGCAAGACACCCCCAATAAAGGAGTGGTTCTGCCGGTGGTGACCACAGACCACTTCTCAGTTCCTATGCTTCCTGGATGATGTTTTGGTCACTTTTGAATGCTGGCGGTGCTTTCCCTCTAGTGGTAGCATGAGACGGAGTCTACAACCCACACAAGTGGCTCAGGTAGTGCAGCTCATCCAGGATGGAATATCAATGCGAGCTGTGGCAAGAAGGTTTGCTGTGTCTGTCAGCGTAGTGTCCAGAGCATGGAGGCGCTAGCAGGAGACAGGCCAGTACATCAGGAGACGTGGAGGAGGCCGTAGGAGGGCAACAACCCAGCAGCAGGACCGCTACCTCCGCCTTTGTGCAAGGAGGAGCAGGAGGAGCACTGCCAGAGCCCTGCAAAATGACCTCCAGCAGGCCACAAATGTGCATGTGTCTGCTCAAACTGTCAGAAACAGACTCCATTTATTTATTTATTTATTTATTTATTTTTATTTCACCTTTATTTAACCAGGTAGGCAAGTTGAGAACAAGTTCTCATTTACAATTGCGACCTGGCCAAGATAAAGCAAAGCAGTTCGACAGATACAACGACACAGAGTTACACATGGAGTAAAACAAACATACAGTCAATAATACAATATAAACAAGTCTATATACAATGTGAGCAAATGAGGTGAGAAGGGAGGTAAAGGCAAAAAAAGGCCATGGTGGCAAAGTAAATACAATATAGCAAGTAAAACACTGGAATGGTAGTTTTGCAATGGAAGAATGTGCAAAGTAGAAATAAAAATAATGGGGTGCAAAGGAGCAAAATAAATAAATTAATTAAATACAGTTGGGAAAGAGGTAGTTGTTTGGGCTAAATTATAGGTGGGCTATGTACAGGTGCAGTAATCTGTAAGATGCTCTGACAGTTGGTGCTTAAAGCTAGTGAGGGAGATAAGTGTTTCCAGTTTCAGAGATTTTTGTAGTTCGTTCCAGTCATTGGCAGCAGAGAACTGGAAGGAGAGGCGGCCAAAGAAAGAATTGGTTTTGGGGGTGACTAGAGCGATATACCTGCTGGAGCGTGTGCTACAGGTGGGAGATGCTATGAGGGTGGTATGAGGACCCGACGTCCAAAGGTGGGGGTTGTGCTGACAGCCCAACACCGTGCAGGACGTTTGGCATTTGCCAGAGAACACCAAGATTGGCAAATTCGCTACTGGCGCCCTGTGATCTTCACAGATGAAAGCAGGTTCACACTGAGCACATGTGACAGACGTGACAGAGTCTGGAGACGCCGTGGAGAACGTTCTGCTGCCTGCAACATCCTCCAGCATGACCGGTTTGGCAGTGGGTCAGTCATGGTGTGGGGTGGTATTTCTTTGGGTCGCCGCACAGCCCTCCATGTGCTCGCCAGAGGTAGCCTGACTGCCATTAGGTACCGAGATGAGATCCTCAGACCCCTTGTGAGACCATATGCTGGTGCGTTTGGCCCTGGGTTCCTCCTAATGCAAGACAATGCTAGACCTCATGTGGCTGGAGTGTGTCTGCAGTTCCTACAAGAGGAAGGCATTGATGCTTTGGACTGGCCCGCCCGTTCCCCAGACTTGAATCAAATTGAGTACATCTGGGACATCATGTCTCGCTCCATCCACCAACGCCACGTTGCACCACAGACTGTCCAGGAGTTGGTGGATGCTTTAGTCCAGGTCTGGGAGGAGATCGCTCAGGAGACCATCCACCACCTCATCAGGAGCATGCCCAGGCATTGTAGGGAGGTCATACAGGCACGTGGAGGCCACACACACTACTGAGCCTAATTTTGACTTGTTTTAAGGACATTACATCAAAGTTGATTCAGCCTGTTGTGGGGTTTTCCACTTTAATTTTGAGTGTGACTCCAAATCCAGACCTCCATGGGTTGATAAATTTGATTTCCATTAATCATTTTTGTGTAATTTTGTTGCCAGCACATTCAACTATGTAAAGAAAAAAGTATTTAATAAGAATATTTCATTCATTCAGATCTAGGATGTGTTATTTTAGTGGTCCCGGTATTTTTTTGAGCAGTGTATAATAACCACACCAATTTGTAAAGGACAGGTGTAGGTGGTTTGTATCAAGTTTTGAATATACTACCATTAACGATCTCTGAGAAACTGACGAAAAGGTCAAAGTGTTCCAACCATCCCCAGTCTCCCTACATTCAGCTTATCTTCTGTCATTAGCATATACAGTACCAGTAAAAAGTTTGGACACACCTACTACTCATTCAAGGGTTTTTCTTTATTTGTACTATTTTCTACATTATAGAAACTATGAAATAACACATTATGGAATCGTGTACAGTTGAAGTCAGAAGTTTACATACACCTTAGCCAAATACATATAAACTCAGTTTTTCACTATTCCTGACATTTAATCCTCGTAAAAATTCCCTGTTTTAGGTCAGTTAGGATCACCACTTTATTTTAAGAATGTCAGAATAATAGTAGAGAGAATTATTTATTTCAGCTTTTATTTCTTTCATCACATACCCAGTGGGTCAAAAGTTTACATACACTCAATTAGTATTTGGTAGCATTGCCATTAAATTGCTTGACTTGGGTCAAACGTTTCGGGTAGCCTTGCACAAGCTTCCCACAATAAGATGGTTGAATTTTGGCCCATTCCTCCTGACAGAGCTGGTTTAACAGTCAGGTTTGTAGGCCTCCTTGATCGCACATGCTTTTTCATTTCTGCCCACAAATTTTCTACAGGATTGAGGTCAGGGTTTTGTGATGGCCACTCCAATACCTTGACTTTGTTGTCCTTAAGCCATTTTGCCACAACTTTAGAAGTATGTCTATGGTCATTGTCATTGAAACTGGCAATCGTGAGGACCGCCACAGGAAAGGAAGACCCAGAGTTACTTCTGCTGCAGAGAATAAGCTCATTAGAGTTACCAGCCTCAGAAGTTGCAGCCCAAATAATTCCTTCACAAAGTTCAAATAACTGACACATCTCAACCTCATCTGTTTAGAGACTGCGTGAATCAGGCCTTCATGGTCGAATTGCTGCAAAGAAACCACTACTTAACAACACCAATAAGAAGAAGAGACTTGCTTGTGCCAAGAAACAGGCAATGGACATTAGATCGGTGGAAATCTGTCCTTTGGTCTGAGGATTCCAAATGTGAGGTTTTTGGTTCCAACCGCCGTGTCTCTGTGAGACGCAGAGTAGTTGAATGGATGATCTCCACATGTGTGGTTCCCACCGTGAAGCATGGAGGAGGAGGTGTGATGGTGTCAGGGTGCTTTGCTGATGACATTGTCTGTGACTTATTTAGAATTCAAGGCACACTTAGCCAACATGGCTACCACAGAATTCTGCAGCGATACGCCATCCCATCTGGTTTGCATTTCGTGGGACTATCATTTGTTTTTCAACAAGTCAATGACCCAACACACCTCCAGGCTGTGTAAGAGCTATTTGACCAAGAAGAAGAGTGATGGAGTGCTGCATCAGATGACGTGGCCTCCACAATCACCCGACCTCAACCCAGTTGAGATGGTTTGGGATGAGTTGGACTGCAGAGTGAAGGAAAAGCAGCCAACAAGTGCTCAGCATATGTGGGAACTCCTTCAAGACTGTTGGAAAATCATTCCAGGTGAAGCTGGTTGAGAGAATGCCAAGAGTGTGCAAAGCTGTCATCAAGGCAAAGGGTGGCTACTTTGAATAATCTCAAATCTATTTTGATTTGTAAATTTTTTTTTGCTTACTACATGATTTCATATGTGTTATTTCATAGTGTTGATGTCTTCACTGTTATTCTACAATGTATAAAATAGTACAAATAAAGAAAACCCTAGAAAAAAAACCTATGTTGCCCTAAAATACTAAATGAACCCTTGCTCACCAGAATGATTCCATAAATCGATATAATGAATGCTTCAATCTGGTTGACATCGGTAAAGTTTTCTCATCCATCCACGTTTCGGGAGGGTGGAGAAACTACACAAAAAAAAGAACATCTGAATAACATCAGTTTGACTGGTTGTAAGGAAATATAAAGCTGTGAAAACGACCCAACATGTTTCTGATCAGATTTCAGTTCAGCTTGGATGGGTATTCTGTGGTTGAAATACTATCAAATCAAATCAAATGTATTGGTCTCATACACATGTTTTTAGCTGATTTTATTGCAGGTGTAGTGAAATATTTGCTGATCGCACCTCTACAAATGGTTTAGTATTTAACTGCGCATTCACATTCTCTGAAGATGCTAAAATAAAGAAATCATATTTCTCTACTCCTGTTCCCAAGTCTAAATTTAGCACACATATGGTGTATCTGTTATGCAGGTGAAGGAGGACCCAAACGTGACTTAACAGAAACAGAGTTTATTAATGCTCAAAACCGAATAACTGAAATCCTCTAGATAGTAGAGGGGAAAACAACTGGAGAAGCGGCCACAGACTGCAGGTCGCTTCGGGTAGGCGCAGGCCGTAGTCAACTGAGACACCTGCTCACACGCAGCGTCTGAAGAAGGCACAAAACACGACAGGACAGGGTGATACACAATCACGGCAAAAAACACGACAGGACAGGGCGAAACGCAATTACAGCATGGAATACAAAACAAGGAACCGACGGAACAGGAACGGATCACAAAGGAATAAATAGGGAGTCTAATCAGGGGAAAGGATCGGGAACAGGTGTGGAAAGACTAAATGATGATTAGGGGAATAGGAACAGCTGGGAGCAGGAACGGAACGACAGAGAGAAGAGAGAGCGAGAGAGTGAGAGAGGGAGGGGGAGAGAGAAGGATAGAACCAAACAAGACCAGCAGAGGGAAACGAATAGCATGGGGAGCACAGGGACAAGACATGACAATGAATGACAAACATGACAGTACCCCCCCACTCACCGAGCGCCTCCTGGCGCACTCGAGGAGGAATCCTGGCGGCAACGGATCATCGATGAGCGAACGGTCCAGCACGTCCCGAGACGGAACCCAACTCCTCTCCTCAGGACCGTAACCCTCCCAATCCACTAGGTATTGGTGACCCCGTCCCCGAGAACGCATGTCCATAATTTTATGTACCTTGTAAATAGGTGCGCTCTCGACAAGGACGGGAGGGGAGGGAAGACGAACGGGGTGCGAAGAAAGGGCTTAACACAGGAGACATGGAAGACAGGATGGACGCGACGAAGATTAGTCGCACAGCGACAGGATTGACGACCTGGGAGACACGGAACGGACCAATGAACCGCGGAGTCAACTTACGAGAAGCTGTCGTAAGAGGAAGGTTGCGAGTGGAAAGCCACACTCTCTGGCCGCAACAATACCTTGGACTCTTAATCCTGCGTTTATTGGCGGCTCTCACCGTCTGTGCCCTGTAACGGCAAAGTGCAGACCTCACCCTCCTCCAGGTGCGCTCACAACGTTGGACAAACGCTTGAGCGGAGGGAACGCTGGACTCGGCAAGCTGGGATGAGAACAGAGGAGGCTGGTAACCCAGACTACTCTGAAACGGAGATAACCCGGTAGCAGACGAAGGAAGCGAATGTGAGCGTATTCTGCCCAGGGGAGCTGTTCTGCCCAAGACGCAGGGTTCCTGAAAGAAAGGCTGCGTAGTATGCGACCAATCGTCTGATTGGCCCTCTCTGCTTGACCGTTAGACTGGGGATGAAACCCGGAAGAGAGACTGACGGACGCACCAATCAAACGACAGAACTCCCTCCAAAACTGTGACGTGAATTGCGGACCTCTGTCTGAAACGGCGTCTAACGGGAGGCCATGAATTCTGAATACATTCTCAATAATGATTTGTGCCGTCTCCTTAGCGGAAGGAAGTTTAGCGAGGGGAATGAAATGTGCCGCCTTAGAGAACCTATCGACAACCGTCAGAATCACAGTCTTCCCCGCAGACAAAGGCAGACCGGTAATGAAGTCTAAGGCAATGTGAGACCATGGTCGAGAAGGAATGGGGAGCGGTCTGAGACGACCGGCAGGAGGAGAGTTACCCGACTTAGTCTGCGCGCAGTCCGAACAGGCAGCCACGAAACGGCGCGTGTCACGCTCCTGAGTCGGCCACCAAAAGCGCTGGCGAATAGACGCAAGAGTGCCTCGAACACCGGGATGACCCGCTAACTTGGCAGAGTGAGCCCACTGAAGAACAGCCAGACGAGTGGAAACAGGAACGAAAAGGAGGTTACTAGGACAAGCGCGCGGCGACGCAGTGTGCGTGAAACTTAACCTGTCTTTCAATTCCCCAGACTGTTAACCCGACAACACGCCCATAAGGAAGAATCCCCTCGGGATCAGTAGAAGCCACAGAAGAACTAAACAGACGGGATAAGGCATCAGGCTTGGTGTTCTTGCTACCCGGACGGTAAGAAATCACAAACTCGAAACGAGCGAAAAACAACGCCCAACGAGCTTGACGGGCATTAAGTCGTTTGGCAGAACGGATGTACTCAAGGTTCTTATGGTCTGTCCAAACGACAAAAGGAACGGTCGCCCCCTCCAACCACTGTCGCCATTCGCCTAGGGCTAAGCGGATGGCGAGCAGTTCACGGTTACCCACATCATAGTTGCGCTCAGATGGCGACAGGCGATGAGAAAAATAAGCGCAAGGATGAACCTTATCGTCAGACTGGGAGCGCTGGGATAGAATGGCTCCCACGCCTACCTCTGAAGCGTCAACCTCGACAATGAATTGTCTAGTGACGTCAGGAGTAACGAGGATAGGAGCGGACGTAAAACGTTCTCTTAGAAGATCAAAAGCTCCCTGGGCGGAACCGGACCACTTAAAACACGTCTTGACAGAAGTAAGAGCTGTGAGAGGGGCAGCAACTTGACCGAAATTACGAATGAAACGCCGATAGAAATTAGCGAAACCTAAGAAGCGCTGCAACTCGACACGTGACCTTGGAACGGGCCAATCACTGACAGCTTGGACCTTAGCGGAATCCATCTGAATGCCTTCAGCGGAAATAACGGAACCGAGAAAAGTAACGGAGGAGACATGAAAAGAGCACTTCTCAGCCTTTACGTAGAGACAATTCTCTAAAAGGCGCTGTAGAACACGTCGAACGTGCTGAACATGAATCTCGAGTGACGGAGAAAAAATCAGGATATCGTCAAGATAGACAAAAACAAAAATGTTCAGCATGTCTCTCAGAACATCATTAACTAATGCCTGAAAAACAGCTGGCGCATTGGCGAGACCGAACGGCAGAACCCGGTACTCAAAATGCCCTAACGGAGTATTAAACGCCGTTTTCCACTCGTCCCCCTCTCTGATGCGCACGAGATGGTAAGCGTTACGAAGGTCCAACTTAGTAAAGCACCTGGCTCCCTGCAGAATCTCGAAGGCTGATGACATAAGGGGAAGCGGATAACGATTCTTAACCGTTATGTCATTCAGCCCTCGATAATCCACGCAGGGGCGCAGAGTACCGTCCTTCTTCTTAACAAAAAAGAACCCCGCCCCGGCCGGAGAGGAAGAAGGCACTATGGTACCGGCGTCAAGAGACACAGACAAATAATCCTCGAGAGCCTTACGTTCGGGAGCCGACAGAGAGTATAGTCTACCTCGAGGAGGAGTGGTCCCCGGAAGGAGATCAATACTACAATCATACGACCGGTGAGGAGGAAGGGAGTTGGCTCGGGACCGACTGAAGACCGTGCGCAGATCATGATATTCCTCCGGCACTCCTGTCAAATCGCCAGGTTCCTCCTGAGAAGTAGGGACAGAAGAAATGGGAGGGATGGCAGACATTAAACACTTCACATGACAAGAAACGTTCCAGGATAGGATAGAATTACTAGACCAATTAATAGAAGGATTATGACATACAAGCCAGGGGTGACCCAAAACAACAGGTGTAAACGGTGAACGGAAAATCAAAAAGACATAGTCTCACTGTGGTTACCAGATACTGTGAGAGTTAAAGGTAGTGTCTCAAATTTGATACTGGGAAGATGACTACCATCTAAGGCAAACATGGGCGTAGGCCTGTCTAACGGTCTGAAAGGAATGTTATGTTTCCGAGCCCATGCTTCGTCCATGAAACAACCCTCAGCCCCAGAGTCAATCAAAGCACTGCATGTAGCACCCGAACCGGTCCAGCGTAGATGGACCGACATAGTAGTACAAGATCTAGATGAAGGGACCTGAGTAGTAGCGCTCACCAGTAGCCCTCCGCTTACTGATGGGCTCTGGCCTCTTACTGGACATGAAATAACAAAATGTCCAGCAACTCCGCAATAGAGGCACAGGCGGTTGGTGATCCTCTGTTCCCTCTCCTTATTCGAGATGCGAATCCCTCCCAGCTGCATGGGCTCAGTCTCAAAGCCAGAGGGAGATGGTTGCGATGCGGAGCAGGGAAACACCGTTGATGCGAGCTCTCTTCCACGAGCCCGGTGACGAAGATCTACCCGTCGTTCTATGCGGATGGCGAGAGCAATCAAGGAGTCCACATCTGAAGGAACCTCCCGGGAGAGAATCTCATCCTTAACCACTGCGTGGAGTCCCTCCAGAAAACGAGCGAGCAGCGCCGGCTCGTTCCACTCACTAGAGGCAGCAAGAGTGCGAAACTCAATGGAATAATCCGTTATGGACCGTTCACCTTGGCATAAGGAAGCCAGGGCCCTAGAAGCCTCCTCACCAAAAACTGAACGGTCAAAAACCCGAATCATCTCCTCTTTAAAGTTCTGGAATCTGTTAGAGCAATCAGCCCTTGCCTCCCAGATAGCTGTGCCCCATTCTCGAGCCCGGCCAGTAAGGAGTGAAATGACGAAAGCAACCCGAGCTCTCTCTCTAGAGTATGTGTGGGGTTGGAGAGAGAACACAATCTCACACTGCGTGAGAAAGGAGCGGCACTCAGTGGGCTGCCCGGAGTAGCAAGGTGGGTTATTAACCCTGGGTTCAGGAGGCTCGGCAGGCCAGGGAGTAACAGGTGGCACGAGACGTAGACTCTGGAACTGTCCAGAGAGGTCGGAAACCTGAGCGGCCAGGTTCTCCACGGCATGGCGAGCAGCAGACAATTCCTGCTCGTGTCTGCCGAGCATGGCTCCTTGGATCTCGACGACAGTGTAACGAGCGTCTGAAGTCGCTGGGTCCATTCTTTGATCGGTTCCTTCTGTTATGCAGGTGAAGGAGGACCCAAACGCGACTTAACAGAAACAGAGTTTATTAATGCTCAAAACCGAATAACTGAAATCCTCTAGATAGTAGAGGGAAAACAACTGGAGAAGCGGCCACAGACTGCAGGTCGCTTCGGGTAGGCGCAGGCCGTAGTCAACTGAGACACCTGCTCACACGCAGCGTCTGAAGAAGGCACAAAACACGACAGGACAGGGTGATACACAATCACGGCAAAAAACACGACAGGACAGGGCGAAACGCAATTACAGCATGGAATACAAAACAAGGAACCGACGGAACAGGAACGGATCACAAAGGAATAAATAGGGAGTCTAATCAGGGGAAAGGATCGGGAACAGGTGTGGAAAGACTAAATGATGATTAGGGGAATAGGAACAGCTGGGAGCAGGAACGGAACGACAGAGAGAAGAGAGAGCGAGAGAGTGAGAGAGGGAGGGGGAGAGAGAAGGATAGAACCAAACAAGACCAGCAGAGGGAAACGAATAGCATGGGGAGCACAGGGACAAGACATGACAATGAATGACAAACATGACAGTATCATTTTTTTTGGCAAGAAATGCTTCATTCTGAGTTAATACTACGGCCATGTGAACCGTAGTTTAAGTCTACATCTTGTGACGGTCTAATTTGAATATAGCCTCACAGCACAGCCGGCACTGATATCATGCTCCTTTACCACTTCATCAAAACATTCATTTTATGTCTCTCCCTTCTCTTTGTTTCTAACTCTCCATTTTGTAACTTTCCTCTTATTGAATTAAACTCTGACATTGCCCTTTTTGCCTCAGTAGATGGAAGTTAACTTTTTCTGCCTGGTCTCATAAGCGTTTGGAGATTGGCTATAGGCTATTAGGCGTGCATAAAGTTATGCCCTAAAGTTTAGGCTTATGCACTGATGCTAGATAGACAACAATAATAAAATAAAAAATGGAATGTAGCCTATATAAAATGCACAAGAATGATACATTTATGGATTTTTGTTTTCTCTTTATTCAACCTTCATCCACACAATATTTCATGACCCTAAACCAACCCTCCCCACTGCAGGCTATGAGTCACCCCCTCATCACTAGTGTGTGTATGTATGTGTGTATGCATGCATACGTGTGTAGGCTTGTGCATGTATGTATGTGTGTGACCTCAAGTATCTGTGTGCATCTGCCGGAAGGGAACTAAAGTTACCAACATACTGGGTGAGTTGAGTCAGTTGTTGAACCCACATCCATCCAGTGACCAGACCACATAGGGATGGATGGAGTGATACTTCAGACTTGCCCCTCTTCCCCCCCTCCTCCCATTTAGCTGGGGATCTGTCATTCATCCCACTTTGTCCGATGTCCCTCCCTTCCACCCTCCCTCCCTTCTTCCCTCCCTGCTGCTCTCATCAGGCCCTCGCAGGTGTCCCTCCCGTCTGGTGAACTGACCCTTGGCCTATGCCCTCTTACACCTGGGAGACTCCTCCCACTGCAGTACGCCCCATGAACTCTGACCCCAGCCTGTTGTCACTCTGCCTGGCTACCTGCTAAACACATTAGGACCTAGTCCAGGAGCTGGTTGGTACCGGAACTTTCTCTGTGTTCTGAAATTAAGAGCCAGAGGGTTGATTTTGATTGGAATGTTGCTTAGTGTCTATTGGAGGTGGGTAGAGACCAAGGATTTGAAAGCAGACCAAGGATTTGAACTGCTGACTGGGCTCCTATTCATAAAGTGTCTCAGAGTAGGAGTGCTGATATAGGATTAGTGTTGCCTTCTAGATGATTATGCATAAGATTAAATGGACAGGGAAAACCTGATCCCAGATCAGCACTTCTACTCTAAGATGCTTTATGGGCCCTTGTCTATAGGAGACGGTACGACGAGAAAAAAAAGGGGTCGTCTATCTTCCTGAAGCAGACAGAAGGTGGCAGTCCTCCCTCACAACTCTGGTTGACCGAACCACACTGACACCCTTAGAACAACCTCACACTGTCACTACCTACCATCACTGCTGTTTCAGGTGTGGGCTCCCGAGTGGCGCAGCGCTCTAAGGCACTGCATCTCAGTGCAAGAGTCACTACAGACCTTGGTTCATTTCCAGGCTGTATCACAACTGGCCGTGATCGGGAGTCCCATAGGGCAGTGCACAATTGGCAAAGCGTCTTCTGGATTTGGCCGGGGTAGGCTGTCATTGTAAATAAGAATTGGTTTTTAACTGACTGGCCTAGTTAAATAAAGTTTAAATAAAAATAAATATAATTGCTTCAGGAGACTAAATGGTTTGAGCATAATAATAATTTGGTGGGTGCTTATATTTGTCAAGTGTGTATGTATAAGCATGTGTGAATTGGAAATGTGTTTCATGCTTATCCTATCTCCCCCTGAGACACCCTAGGAGAGTGGGTTCTCCAACTCCCCCTGAGACATCCTGGGAGAGTGGGTTCTCCAACCCCCCCTGAGACATCCTGGGAGAGTGGGTTCTCCAACCCCCCCTGAGACATCCTGGGAGAGTGGGTTCTCCAACCCCCCCTGAGACATCCTGGGAGAGTGGGTTCTCCAACCCCCCCTGAGACACCCCAGGAGAGTGGGTTCTCCAACCCCCCCTGAGACATCCTGTGAGAGTGGGTTCTCCAACTCCCCTGAGACATCCTGGGAGAATGGGTTCTCCAACCCCCTGAGACATCCTGGGAGAATGGGTTCTCCAACTCCCCTGAGACATCCTGGGAGAATGGGTTCTTCAACCCCCTGAGACATCCTGGGAGAGTGGGTTCTCCAACTCCCCTGAGACATCCTGGGAGAATGGGTTCTCCAACCCCCTGAGACATCCTGGGAGAATGGGTTCTCCAAACCCCCCTGAGACATCCTGGGAGAATGGGTTCTCCAACTCCCCCTGAGACACCCTAGGAGAGTGGGTTCTCCAACCCCCCCTGAGACATCCTGGGAGAGTGGGTTCTCCAACTCCCCCTGAGACATCCTGGGAGAGTGGGTTCTCCAACTCCCCCTGAGACATCCTGGGAGAGTGGGTTCTCCAACTCCCCCTGAGACATCCTGGGAGAGTGGGTTCTCCAACCCCCCCTGAGACATCCTAGGAGAGTGGGTTCTCCAACCCCCCTGAGACATCCTGGGAGAGTGGGTTCTCCAACTCCCCTGAGACATCCTGGGAGAGTGGGTTCTCCAACTCCCCTGAGACATCCTGGGAGAGTGGGTTCTCCAACTCCCCTGAGACATCCTGGGAGAGTGGGTTCTCCAACCCCCCTGAGACATCCTGGGAGAGTGGGTTCTCCAACTCCCCTGAGACATCCTGGGAGAGTGGGTTCTCCAACTCCCCTGAGACATCCTGGGAGAGTGGGTTCTCCAACTCCCCCTGAGACATCCTGGGAGAGTGGGTTCTCCAACTCCCCCTGAGACATCCTGGGAGAGTGGGTTCTTCAACTCCCCCTGAGACATTCTGAGAGAGTGGGTTCTTCAACTCCCCCTGAGACATTCTGGGAGAGTGGGTTCTTCAACTCCCCCTGAGACATTCTGGGAGAGTGGGTTCTTCAACTCCCCCTGAGACATTCTGGGAGAGTGGGTTCTTCAACTCCCCCTGAGACATTCTGGGAGAGTGGGTTCTTCAACTCCCCCTGAGACATTCTGAGAGAGTGGGTTCTTCAACTCCCCCTGAGACATTCTGGGAGAGTGGGTTCTTCAACTCCCCCTGAGACATTCTGAGAGAGTGGGTTCTTCAACTCCCCCTGAGACATTCTGGGAGAGTGGGTTCTTCAACTCCCCCTGAGACATTCTGGGAGAGTGGGTTCTTCAACTCCCCCTGAGACATTCTGGGAGAGTGGGTTCTTCAACTCCCCCTGAGACATTCTGAGAGAGTGGGTTCTTCAACTCCCCCTGAGACATTCTGAGAGAGTGGGTTCTTCAACTCCCCCTGAGACATTCTGGGAGAGTGGGTTCTTCAACTCCCCCTGAGACATCCTGGGAGAGTGGGTTCTCCAACTCCCCCTGAGACATCCTGGGAGAGTGGGTTCTTCAACTCCCCCTGAGACATTCTGGGAGAGTGGGTTCTTCAACTCCCCCTGAGACATTCTGAGAGAGTGGGTTCTTCAACCCCTTCCTGAGACATTCTGGGAGAGTGGGTTCTTCAACTCCCAACTCAAATACTGAATATGTGTGTTGTTCAGTCGCTATTTGAACAGTTTTGACTTGATTTGAAGCACATCAGATTCCAACACTATTTGATGTTGTTTCAGCCTGCCTGTTTTGACAGTTGTCGGTTTCTTCAACCTTGAAGGGGTGGCAGGGTAGCCTAGGGGTTAGAGCATTGGACTAGTAACCGAAAGGTTGCAAGTTCAAATCCCCACACTGACAAAGTACAAAATCTGTCATTCTGCCCCTGAACAGGCAGTTAACCCACTGTTCCTAGGCTGTCATTGAAAATAAGAATTTGTTCTTAACTGACTTGCCTAGTAAAATAAAGGTTAAAAAGAAAAAAAAGACTTTGGTGCATCCAATAGAAGGGTTCAATAGACTGTAAAAACTCTTCATTTGATCCAGTTGGGCAGCAGTTGGGCATGCCACTGATCTACTCAACTGTCTATTCCATACCTGGGGTCTGAGTTATGGAGAATTGTCTGTATGAAAGATCTACTCTAATGGAGAACTGTCTGTTTCTATACCTTGTGTCTGAGCCATGGTGTACTGTCTGTGGCTGATCTACTCTGTATCTATATGCAGCGTCTGAGCAGTGGAGTTCTGTCTTTATGAGGCTGATCTACTCTGTCTGTATCTATACGTGGTGGACTTCTGTCTGTATGAGACGGCCCCCCAGGTTGAGGAGTGAATAGCTATGATGTGGTGGGAGAGGAGGACTTGGTGATTTGGTGTACTTTGTGGAGCTGCAAATGAACCATTCCCACAAAAATGAATGTGGGCATAGTCGAGGGTAGAACAATCTCCTCCAGTACATTACTGCACTTCAAGTACCCCAGGGCTTTTAAAGCAAACAGAGTGAGAGAGAGAGAGGGATGAAGAAGAGAGAGATGAGAGAGAGAATTATACCATACAGAAGAAAACCACAGAGCATCAGAGAGAAAGTGGGAAAAAGATAGAAAAAGAGCAAGAGAGAGAGCAAAAGGGAGCGATAGGGATAGAGAGAGAATGACAGGAAGAGCCGCAGCACTTGTCGCACATTGCGTCATCCACACACACAGACTACCCTCCCTTCCTCTCCTCCTCCTGTTCACCATGGTCACTAACTACACTTCCTTTTTATTCTTCCCTTCTTTCGTTGCCAGGCAGGATTGTGTTTAATGGTATCATAATGACGAATGAGGTCTGAGGCTTGGCTGGGATTTTATTGGCTGGTTTCTTCTACCTCGCGTGGTGATGCGCAGCGGTGCACTTGACACTGTGCATGTGCGTTTCTCAAAAGAGCGCAGTCCACCACCACCACTCCCGACGCCAAATTATTGAATCACTGTGATTGGTTAGATGTTGGAGGTTGGATGCCATGTGTGGTTGGGGAGGTTTAAATGCCTCACATGTGTGTGCTCCCTGTGCAGTGCGTGGTGGATGGTGGCTCTGCAGTATACTCAGAGGAACCCTGAGGCTATCTATCTACCACAGTCATCTCATAATTAGCACAAGGGGGTTTGGAGAGCGCTGCCAAATATGTGCCATTTACAGTAAATCTGTACTTGTTTTGGGGGTCGGACAAATTGCAGTGTTGATTTATAGCAGGGGAGCGTGTTCCCTCTCGGGATAAACACGCGTGGTGTAATGCAGGCCTACATAGGGATGCAATCAGCTCAGTGTTTTGAAATAAATACATCTAACTTTCGTCCTTATCAGAGTAAGCAATAGGAAAATCATGACTTTGCATTGCCCATTGAAGTAATGTCCCAAATCAATGCACAGCTTGTTTCCCTTTAACTGTCCTATATAGTGCCTGGTGTGATCACTATTTGTTTCATTCAGGCCACCATGCAGGTGATTAACCCTGATTTCTGCCTCTCAGTCTAATGTAACTGATTGCTCACTGGTCATGCCTGGAAGTAGTTAACGGTTTAGCGTGTTACTTCGAATGCTTTGGTTCTGCCGTTGTCACTGGTGATTCTCGCGCTTTTTATCACAAAATGGGCCTATAAACTCTTATTCCCATAAAAAAACACATGTTTCCTACATGATAGAGACAGACCATGGGTGAGACCTTTGGTCCAGAGTCAGTCACGTCCTCGTGTGGGTTTAAGATTATAGCTAAATTAGTGTGAATAAAAACTGAAATTGTCTCGCTATTTTCTGTCTGTGTATTTATTATTTAAATGTGTTATTCAAAGTTGTCCATCTCTCTCTCTCTCTCTCTCTCTCTCTCTCTCTCTCTCTCTCTCTCTCTCTCTCTCTCTCTCTCTCTCTCTCTCTCTCTCTCTCTCTTTCTCTCTCTTTCTCGCCTGCCAGGTAACCTGTCCCACCTATTGGACAAAATTCCAAAAGTTCCAAGACACTCAATCATAAAATTAACTAGGAGGTGACCACGCCTTACTCCAGACTCACCGCAGGAGACATGCTGGCACAATAACGAAATCACGAAATAAGGAAAATAATATGTAGCTGTTTTATGAGCTGACAATTACCTTCGTGATATGATGGTATTTACGGTTGTCAGCGCGCGTCCGGTGCGCCAGTGGTTATCACCATGCGTTTGATTGCGTTCTCCATGGCTTTTCAACAGGACAGGAGCAGGTATGAAACAACTATAATTTGCAGTTGCCGCTAATTAAATTATATGTGCGGTGATGATGCAGGCTAAATCGCATTTATTTATCTACTGATCATGACTGTAGGTTATTCTTCTCATGACACCTGACTATCCATGTTTCGAGACTTTTCTTTACTGTTCTGCTATTTACAGTTACTATATTCTAAAGTCTGTGAATTGTCAGACCCACTTGGTGTGGGAGTAATCACTCAATCGTCTCCTTTTCCTAGCCTTATTATATACCACTTTGGTGTGGAGGTATGCACCCCTCAAAATGACTGCCTCTGGCATTTTGGACTGACGATTGTAGGAAAGGTTTAACATCAGCTACACAGTAAATGGTATCCAATCTCCCCTGCAGTTTTGTTTAGTTCCCTCTTTTTAATGAAACAGCAGTTATTGCCATTTGGAATACAGCATGTGTGTGTTGAGGCTTCTCTCCACTGCATGTGAACCTAGAAGATGTTTCATAAGTGGTTACAACAGCTCCAAAGGACTTCCACTCATAGAAATAGAATGTATGTTCCAGAGTTCTGCTGTATTTACGACAATGCTTTGTAATAGTGACTATGTATGAATGTATGAATATGTTGTTACCAATTGATTTTAGATCCTCTTCCACAAGCCTTAGAGAGCCTCAGTAGGTTGTTCAAAATGTGGACTGGTACTGTGTGTATATACAATTCCAGTCCACATTTTGGACACACCTACCCACTGCAAGATTTTTCTTTATTTTTACTATTTTCTACATTGTAGAATAATAGTAAAGACATCAAAACTATGAAAAAACCCATATGGAATCATGTAGTAACCAAAAAAGTGTAAAACAAATCCAAATACAATTTATATTTGAGATTCTTCAAAGTAGCCAACCTTTGCCTTGATGACAGCTTTGCACACTCTTGGCATTCTCTCAACCAGCTCCATGAGGTAGTCACCTGGAATGGATTTAAATTAACACGTGTGCCATGTTAAAAGTTCATTTGAGGAATTTCTTTCCTTCGTAATGCATTTGAGCCCATCAGTTGTGTTGTGACAAGGTATGGGTGGTATACTTAATGCGTTTGAGCCCATCAGTTGTGTTGTGACATGGTAGGGGTGGTATACCGAAGACAGCCCTATTTGGTAAAAGAGCAGGTCCAAATTATGGCAAGAACAGCTCAAGTAAGCAAAGAGAAAAGACAGTCCATCATTACTTTAAAGACATGAAGGTCAGTCAATCCGGAAATTTCAAGAACTTCAAAAACCATCAAGCCCTATGATGAAACTGGCTCTCATGAGAACCACCACAGGAAAGGAAGACCCAGAGTCACCTCTGCTGTAGAGGGTAGGTTCAATAGTTACCAGCCTCAGAAATGGGCAATTAACTGCACCTCAGATTGCATCCCAAATAAATGCTTCACAGAGTTCAAGTAACAGACACATCTCAACATCAACTGTTCAGAGGAGACTACGTGAATCAGGCCTTCATGGTTGAATTGCTGCAATTAAACCACTACTAAAGGACACCAATAAGAAGAAGAGACTGGCTTGGGCCAAGAAACACAAGCAAGGGACATTAGACTAGTGGAAATCTGTCCTTTGAGTCCAAATGTGTGATTTTTGGTTCCAACTGTCGTGTCTTTGTGAGACGCAGAGTAGATGAACGGATGACCTCTGCATGTGTGGTTCCCACCGTGAAGCATGGAGGAGGTGTGATGGTGTGGGCTTGCTTTGCCGGTGACACTGATTTATTTAGAATTCAAGGCACACTTAACCAACATGGCTACTACAGCATTCTGCAGCGATACGCCATCCCATCTGGTTTGCGCTAAGTGGGACTATCTTTTGTTTTTCAACAGGACAATGACCCAACACACCTCCAGGCTGTGTAAGAGTTATTTGACCAAGAAGGAGAATGACGGAGTGCTGCATCAGATGATCTGGCCACAATCTCCCGACCTCAACCCAATTGAGATGGTTTGGGATGAGTTGGACCGCAGAGTGAAGGAAAAGCAGCCCACAAGTGCTCAGCGTATGTGGGAACTCCTTCAAGACTGTTGACAAAGCAATCCAGGTGAAGCTGGTTGAGAGAATGCCAAGAGTGTGCAAAGCTGTCATCAAGGCAAAGGGTGGCTACTTTGAAGATTTGTTGAACACTTTTTTTGTTACTACATGATTCCAATTGTGTTATTTTATAGTTTTGATGTCTTCACTATTATTCTACAATGTAGAAAATAGTTCAAATAAAGAAAATACCTTGAATGATTAGGTGTGTCCAAACTTTTGCCTGGTAGTGTGTATATATATATATATATATATATATATATAAGAGCGTCTGCTAAATGACTTAAATGTAATGTATACAGTGGGGAGAACAAGTATTTGATACACTGCCGATTTAGCAGGTTTTCCTACTTACAAAGCATGTAGAGGTCTGTAATTTTTATCCAGAAAATCACATTGTATGATTAAGTAATTAATTTGCATTTTATTGCATGACACAAGTATGTGATACATCAGAAAAGCAGAACTTAATATTTGGTACAGAAACCTATGTTTGCAATTACAGAGATCATAGGTTTCCTGTAGTTCTTGATCAGGTTTGCACACACTGCAGCAGGGATTTTGTCCTACTCCTCCATACAGACCTCCAGATCCTTCAGGTTTCGGGGCTGTCGCTGGGCAATACAGACTTTCAGCTCCCTCCAAAGATTTTCAATTGGGTTCAGATCTGGAGATTGGCTAGGCCACTCCAGGACCTTGAGATGCTTCTTACGGAGCCACTTCTTAGTTTCCCTGGCTGTGTGTTTTGGGTCGTTGTCATGCTGGAAGACCCAGCCACGACCCATCTTCAATGCTCTTACTGAGGGAAGGAGGTTGTTGGCCAAGATCTCGCGATACATGGCCCCATCCATCCTCCCCTCAATACGGTGCAGTTGTCCTGTCCCTTTTGCAGAAAATCATCCACCTCCATGCTTCACGGTTGGGATGGTGTTCTTGGGGTTGTACTCATCCGTCTTCTTCCTCCAAACACAGCGAGTGGAGTTTAGACCAAAAAGCTATATTTTTGTCTCATCAAACCACATGACCTTCTCCCATTCCTCCTCTGGATCATCCAGATGGTCATTGGCAAACTTCTGACGGGACTGGACATGCGCTGGCTTGAGCAGGGGGACATTGCATGCGCTGCAGGATTTTAATCCAAGACGGCGTAGTGTGTTACTAATGGTTTTCTTTTAAACTGTGGTCCCAGCTCTCTTCAGGTCATTGACCAGGTCCTGCCGTGTAGTTCTGGGCTGATCCCTCACATTCCTCATGATCATTGATGCCCCACGAGGTGAGATCTTGCATGGAGCCCAGGACCATCATCTTGAACTTCTTCCATTTTCTAATAATTGCGCCAACAGTTGTTACCTTCTCACCAAGCAGCTTGCTGATTGTCCTGTAGCCCATCCCAGCCTTGTGCAGGTCTACAATTTCATCCCCGATGTCCTTACACAGCTATCTGGTCTTGGCCATTATGGAGAGGTTGGAGTCTGTTTGATTGAGTGTGTGGACAGGTGTCTTTTATACAGATAACGAGTTCAAACATGTGCAGTTAATACAGGTAATGAGTGGAGAACAGGAGGGCTTCTTAAAGAACTAACAGGTCTGTGAGAGCCGGAATTCTTACTGGTTGGTGGGTGATCAAATACTTATGTCATGCAATAAAATACAAATGAATTACTTAAAAATCATACAATGTTATTTTCTGGATTTTTGTTTTAGATTCCGTCTCTCACAGATGAAGTGTACCTATGATAAAAATGACAGGCCTCTACGTGCTTTGTAAGAAGGAAAACCTGCAAGATTGGCAGTGTATGAAATACTTGTTCTCCCCACTGTATATATACTGTATATATGTGTATGTTTAGTCATGCTGTTGAAGAGAGAAAAAGTGTAGCAACACAAATAAGGCATTGATGACAACAACTATAGCTATGGTAGTGCAGAAACCTTGGGGTCTTTCTTAATTGTGGCTGATTAACCATTAACCCACTCTTCCTCTCCATCCACCCACCTTTCCATCTCCCTCCATCCACCCCTCCATCTATCTACCTATCCATCCATCCCCCCAGGACAGTGAGGGACTTGTCTGGGCGTCTCGGTGGGCCGTCGGGGTCCGTGGGGCTCTGCACCTTTGGCACGTCTACTGCCTGCTGTTTAGGCTGGATGAATGTCATGGGTGTCTGCCAGCGTAAGTCAGCGGCCACTGGGCAAGTCCTCCAGAAACAACAACAATGCAACAATACACCAGCCGAGGTTATCATATGTGTTTACCTGCTCTCTTTGACCATCTAGCTGTGTGCAACAAGCCTTGCAGGAATGGAGTCTGTGTGGGTCCAGACAAGTGCTCCTGCTCTGTGGGATACAAGGGCCAGCAATGTGACCAAGGTGGCTATCTTTGACTCATGCATATGATTCATGCATGTTGATTTCAGATTCTGTATGATTCAAGCGTGTTGATTCGAGATACTGTGTGATTCATGCATGTTGATTCCTGTTTATTGATTCCAGATATTATGATTGATTCATGCATGCTGATCTTGATATGATTCCTTATCCTGATTGTTGTTGGTTGTTGATTCCAGATGTGAATGGGTGTGGACTCCCAGAGCAACCGTGCTCCAACAGCTGTATGAACACCCAGGGTAGTTACCGGTGTTACTGCGACCCCGGATATAACCTCATGATAGATGGATCAACCTGCACCAGTACGTACCAGTTCAAACCGGTTTCTGCCCACTTTCCTGGAACATCATGTCCCAACTATTGATGGAATACCATGCCCGGGTAGAAGTCGCCCTCAGGCACTGATCTAGGATCAGCTCACCATCTTCTAAACTCTAATATTATACACTAGGGGGTACAATGCAAAACCGATCGTAGATCAGTTTCTTGGGGGCAACTTCATCCTACTGTGAATACCACAGGGCTCAGTGTCAGGACTGCATATACTGGCGTGCTGATATGGGTCAAATGTTATTATAGACAAGGGGTCAAGTTTCAGTGGTCCTGGATCTTGATTGGCTGCTCAGCTTCCCCGTCAGCAGCATACCGACAGTCTAGATGATCAATTACCCAGAACCCCCCTGTCGTCCACGGGCCAATAGGGTCAAGTCTTATTCACTTGATCTAGAGTGTGACATTTGTTGTATTGGGTACAGGGTTGGGTAGGTTACTTATGGTACAGTCAGGGTTGGGTAGGTTACTGTATGGTACAGTCAGGGTTGGGTGGGTTACTGTATGGTACAGTCAGGGTTGGGTGGGTTACTGTATGGTACAGTCAGGGTTGGGTGGGTTACTGTATGGTACAGTCAGGGTTGGGTAGGTTACTGTATGGTACAGTCAGGGTTGGGTGGGTTACTGTATGGTACAGTCAGGGTTGGGTAGGTTACTGTATGGTACAGTCAGGGTTGGGTAGGTTACTGTATGGTACAGTCAGGGTTGGGTAGGTTACTGTATGGTACAGTCAGGGTTGGTACAGTCAGGGTTGGGTGGGTTACTGTATGGTACAGTCAGGGTTGGGTAGGTTACTGTATGGTACAGTCAGGGTTGGGTGGGTTACTGTATGGTACAGTCAGGGTTGGGTGGGTTACTGTATGGTACAGTCAGGGTTGGGTAGGTTACTGTATGGTACAGTCAGGGTTGGGTAGGTTACTGTATGGTACAGTCAGGGTTGGGTGGGTTACTGTATGGTACAGTCAGGGTTGGGTGGGTTACTGTATGGTACAGTCAGGGTTGGGTGGGTTACTGTATGGTACAGTCAGGGTTAGGTTACTGTATGGTACAGTCAGTGGTTTGTATGGTACAGTCAGGGGTTACTGTATGGTGCAGTCAGGGTTGGGTAGGTTACTGTATGGTACAGTCAGGGTTGGGTAGGTTACGTTATGGTACAATCAGGGTTGGGTGGGTTATGTTATGGTACAGTCAGGGTTGGGTGGGTTACGTTATGGTACAGTCAGGGTTGGGTGGGTTACGTTATGGTACAGTCAGGGTTGGGTGGGTTACTGTATGGTACAGTCAGGGTTGGGTAGGTTACTGTATGGTACAGTCAGGGTTGGGTAGGTTACTGTATGGTACAGTCAGGGTTGGGTAGGTTACTGTATGGTACAGTCAGGGTTGGGTAGGTTACTGTATGGTACAGTCAGGGTTGGGTAGGTTACTGTATGGTACAGTCAGGGTTGGGTAGGTTACTGTATGGTACAGTCAGGGTTGGGTAGGTTACTGTATGGTACAGTCAGGGTTGGGTAGGTTACTGTATGGTACAGTCAGGGTTGGGTAGGTTACTGTATGGTACAGTCAGGGTTGGGTAGGTTACTGTATGGTACAGTCAGGGTTGGGTGGGTTACTGTATGGTACAGTCAGGGTTGGGTAGGTTACGTTATGGTACAGTCAGGGTTGGGTAGGTTACTGTATGGTACAGTCAGGGTTGGGTGGGTTACTGTTATGGTACAGTCAGGTTACTGTATGGTACAGTCAGGGTTGGGTAGGTTACTGTATGGTACAGTCAGGGTTGGGTGGGTTACTGTATGGTACAGTCAGGGTTGGGTGGGTTACTGTTAGTCAGGGTTGGGTAGGTTACTGTATGGTACAGTCAGGTTTGGGTGGGTTACTGTATGGTACAGTCAGGGTTGGGTGGGTTACTGTATAGCACAGTCAGGGTTGGGTGGGTTACTGTATGGTACAGTCAGGGTTGGGTGGGTTACTGTATAGTACAGTCAGGGTTGGGTAGGTTACTGTATGGTACAGTCAGTGTTGCGTAGGTTACTGTATGGTACAGTCAGGGTTGGGTAGGTTACTGTATGGTGCAGTCAGGGTTGGGTAGGTTACTGTATGGTACAGTCAGGGTTGGGTAGGTTACGTTATGGTACAATCAGGGTTGGGTGGGTTATGTTATGGTACAGTCAGGGTTGGGTGGGTTACGTTATGGTACAGTCAGGGTTGGGTGGGTTACGTTATGGTACAGTCAGGGTTGGGTGGGTTACGTTATGGTACAGTCAGGGTTGGGTGGGTTACGTTATGGTACAGTCAGGGTTGGGTGGGTTACGTTATGGTAAAGTCAGGGTTGGGTAGGTTACTGTATGGTACAGTCAGGGTTGGGTAGGTTACTGTATGGTACAGTCAGGGTTGGGTAGGTTACTGTATGGTACAGTCAGGGTTGGGTGGGTTACTGTATGGTACAGTCAGGGTTGGGTGGGTTACTGTATGGTACAGTCAGGGTTGGGTAGGTTACTGTATGGTACAGTCAGGGTTGGGTGGGTTACTGTATGGTACAGTCAGGGTTGGGTAGGTTACTGTATGGTACAGTCAGGGTTGGGTAGGTTACTGTATGGTACAGTCTGGGTTGGGTGGGTTACTGTATGGTACAGTCAGGGTTGGGTAGGTTACTGTATGGTGCAGTCAGGGTTGGGTAGGTTACTGTATGGTACAGTCAGGGTTGGGTAGGTTACGTTATGGTACAATCAGGGTTGGGTGGGTTACGTTATGGTACAGTCAGGGTTGGGTGGGTTACGTTATGGTACAGTCAGGGTTGGGTGGGTTACGTTATGGTACAGTCAGGGTTGGGTGGGTTACGTTATGGTACAGTCAGGGTTGGGTGGGTTACGTTATGGTACAGTCAGGGTTGGGTGGGTTACGTTATGGTAAAGTCAGGGTTGGGTAGGTTACTGTATGGTACAGTCAGGGTTGGGTGGGTTACTGTATGGTACAGTCAGGGTTGGGTAGGTTACTGTATGGTACAGTCAGGGTTGGGTAGGTTACTGTATGGTACAGTCAGGGTTGGGTGGGTTACTGTATGGTACAGTCAGGGTTGGGTGGGTTACTGTATGGTACAGTCAGGGTTGGGTAGGTTACTGTATGGTACAGTCAGGGTTGGGTAGGTTACTGTATGGTACAGTCAGGGTTGGGTGGGTTAGTTTATGAATGTAATCCGTTACAGTTACTGGTTACTTGTCCAGAATGGTTCATTCTTACATAACTTCTTACTTAACAATATTGTTACTTCTTAAATAACTTTTTGATTATCCAAACTCAGTAAGGTTACAGAAAAACATCCTTTCTGAATTTAAAAGTAATACTAGAAGTAATCCAGTTTTTCAAAAGTAGGCCTGTCTGTAATCTGATTACAATATTTTTGCTGGTAATGTTAGTTTTTTTGTCATCCGTTACTCCCCAACCCTGTGGGGGCAATATAGAGGCGCAACTGTTAACTGGTGTAATCAATCTAAAGCAAGGAATATAATATGAGTATGACACAAGACCAAACCAAGCTGGTTTCATATCACTGCTTGTGAGTCTATAGTATTACAGTACAGCACATGGTTTGTGTGTGGTGGCATGTGTTCGTTCCAACCATCCATTTCTGCCTTGACTCTCAGCCAGTTTATCCTGTGTTCTTTTCCAGAAGAGCATGAGTGTTCTTCCTCACGCTGCCATTTCGCTTGCCAGATCGACTGGGGGAGAGGTGCGCTGTCTGTGTGCCCCCGGCCTCCACCTGGCCGCCAACAACAGGACCTGTGAAGGTGGGCTTTCTCGGCAACACCATGGTAACCCCATTGCCATGGCAACCACCAAACTCCTCCCTCCCCCCTAGTTCTTTCAGTTCCAATGGAAGAAGTAAGGGTGACTGGGATTGGGAAACAGCCCAGAGTTTGGTCCATTCCTTTGGCATTACTATGGGGTATACTGTATGCTAGCCATGATCGTAGCGTGACAGTGTGTAGCTACTAGTTCGGTCTCTGGCTGCCATTAGAGAGCAGGTGGAGAGACAGGTTCCCATATGTTCACTACTAGAGGACATGTTAACGACCTCCACCTAGTTATTACTAACAGCGCCTACCCACTGAGTCTGTCCACAGAACGATAAACCCTGCAATTACCCCAAGTGTTAAGAAAACAGACCCCGGGTCCCAGTAGCTGTACTCTACTCTTTGCCCTCTCCTTAGAATAGCTAGCGCTCAATACTTTGAAGTCCCTTCGCTCGATAACTGTGGTGCGGTCGTAAAGTCCTCGCAGCAGACACCTTCTGTCCTGCTAACGAGGCCCAGCCTCCATGGTTGATCCTGAGAGCCATTGCCTCATTCTCACGCCACAGGAGAGTAGCTGTAGGAACGAACCAACCAGGCCTGAGACCTCAGAGAAATCATAACAGTCATATACGGTAGGTAGTTACAGTGGAACATATTTTGTATTTATTTTGTATTCTTCCCTTCTAATCGGGAACTGATTTAGACATGGGACACCAGGTGAATGCAATTAATTATCAAGTAGAACAGAAAAGCAGCAGTACTCCGGACCTCTTAGGGAAAGAGTTGAATACCCCTTCTCTAGGTACTGTAGAGGCCTAGTCAGCTCTCTAACCCTGTTCCTGGAGAGCTACTGTCCTCTAGGTCTCCACTCCAACCCTGTTCCTGGAGAGATATCCTCAGGGGGGTTTTCACTTTAACCCTGTTCCTGGAGAGATACCATCCTCTAGGTTTTCACTCCAACCCTGTTCCTGGAGAGATACCGTCCTCTAGGTTTTCATTCCAACCCTGTTCCTGGAGAGATATCCTCCTGTAGGTTTTCACTTTAACCCTGTTCCTGGAGAGATACCGACCGTCCTCTAGGTTTTCACTCCAACCCTGTTCCTGGAGAGATACCCTCCTGTACATGTTCACTCTAACCCTGTTACTGGCGATATACTCCTGTAGGTTTTCACTCTAATCCTCCAGTAGGTTTTCACTCTAACCCTGTTACTGGCGATATCCTCCTGTAAGTTTTCACTCTAATCCTCCTGTAGGTTTCACTCCAACCCTGATTCAAATAATTAGCTGGTTGATAAGCTGAATCAGGTTAGTTACAACAGGAGGGTTTCTCTCCAGGACATGGGCAGCTTCAACAGAACCATTAGAACAAAGACATAACCATAGCATCATCATGACAGGTTCAATTCCCCTGTTATTCTGTACTTGGACCAACTCATTGTCAGTGTCTGAAGTGACATCATATTGTGGGATATACAGTATCACTTATTTGCCTTCATTTCAACCACATCTACATTTGAATAACATTAGAATTGTATCACATGAGTTGTTATTGTGTGTAAGTGTGTTGTGATTCCTTGTTGTTGAACAACAGCAGTGTACATTTCAAAGCACCTGTACAAAAAAACTCCCAAGATGGCCAAAGCACTCATGTCCTCATTCTGATGTATAGGTAATGATTGTTTTCAGCTGAGAAAATGAACCTAGGTTCTTTACAGCACTTTGTCGTCTCCCTTGTATATGTTACATCTAGTGGGTGTGTGTGTGTGTGTGTTTATGCATGCTAAGGTGTTGAGTTTGTGTGGCCTTGTTGTGCTGTTTTGCAGATGTGGATGAGTGTCGCGGGGCGTCAGATGTTTGCCCTCCCCGGCACACTTGCAAGAACACCTTTGGCAGCTTTGTGTGTGTGCAGGGAGGGCTTCGTGTTGGGGACGCTCCAGGACTCAGTGCAGTGTCGAGGTACGGACATCCCCATACTGTACAGCAGGCTGTAAAGGCTCTTAGAAACCAGTATTAATATCAACAGGGAATGTAAGGCTGTTAGAAACCAGTATTAATATTAACAGGGAATATACGGCTGTTAGATATGAGTATTAACATGGAATGTAAGGCTGTTAGATACCAGTATTAATATTAACAGGGAATGTAAGGCTGTTAGAAACCAGTAGTAATATTAACAGGGAATGTAAGGCTGTTAGATACCAGTATTAATATTAACAGGGAATGTAAGGCTGTTAGATACCAGTATTAATATTAACAGGGAATGTAAGGCTGTTAGATACCAGTATTAATATTAACAGGGAATATACGGCTGTTAGATATGAGTATTAACATGGAATATACGGCTGTTAGATATGAGTATTAACATGGAATGTAAGGCTGTTAGATAACAGTATTAATATTAACAGGGAATGTAAGGCTGTTAGATACCAGTATTAATATTAACAGGGAATGTAAGGCTCTTAAAAACCAGTATTAATATTAACAGGGAATGTAAGGCTCTTAAAAACCAGTATTAATATTAACAGGGAATGTAAGGCTGTTAGAAACCAGTAGTAATATTAACAGGGAATGTAAGGCTGTTAGATACCAGTGTTAATATTAACAGGGAATGTAAGGCTGTTAGATACCAGTGTTAATATTAACAGGGAATGTAAGGCTGTTAGATACCAGTATTAATATCAACAGGGAATGTAAGGCTGTTAGATACCAGTATTAATATCAACAGGGAATGTAAGGCTGTTAGATACCAGTGTTAATATCAACAGGGAATGTAAGGCTGTTAGATACCAGTATTAATATCAACAGGAATGTAAGGCTGTTAGATACCAGTATTAATATCAACAGGGAATGTAAGGCTGTTAGATACCAGTGTTAATATCAACAGGGAATGTAAGGCTGTTAGATACCAGTATTAATATCAACAGGGAATGTAAGGCTGTTAGATACCAGTATTAATATCAACAGGGAATGTAAGGCTGTTAGATACCAGTATTAATATCAACAGGGAATGTAAGGCTGTTAGATACCAGTATTAATATCAACAGGGAATGTAAGGCTGTTAGATACCAGTATTAATATTAACAGGGAATGTAAGGCTGTTAGATACCAGTATTAATATCAACAGGGAATGTAAGGCTGTTAGATACCAGTATTAATATTAACAGGGAATTAATATCAACAGGGAATGTAAGGCTGTTAGATACCAGTATTAATATCAACAGGGAATGTAAGGCTGTTAGATACCAGTATTAATATCAACAGGGAATGTATGGCTGTTAGATAACAGTATTAATATCAACAGGGAATGTATGGCTGTTAGAAACCAGTATTAATATTAACAGGGAATGTAAGGCTGTTAGATACCAGTATTAATATCAACAGGGAATGTAAGGCTGTTAAATACCAGTATTAATATTAACAGGGAATGTAAGGCTCTTAAAAACCAGTATTAATATCAACAGGGAATGTAAGGCTGTTAAATACCAGTATTAATATTAACAGGGAATGTAAGGCTGTTAGATATGAGTATTAACATGGAATATACGGCTGTTAGATATGAGTATTAACATGGAATGTAAGGCTGTTAGATAACAGTATTAATATTAACAGGGAATGTAAGGCTCTTAAAAACCAGTATTAATATCAACAGGGAATGTAAGGCTGTTAGAAACCAGTATTAATATTAACAGGGAATGTAAGGCTGTTAGATACCAGTATTAATATTAACAGGGAATGTAAGGCTGTTAGATACCAGTATTAATATTAACAGGGAATGTAAGGCTGTTAGATACCAGTATTAATATCAACAGGGAATGTAAGGCTGTTAGATACCAGTATTAATATCAACAGGGAATGTAAGGCTGTTAGATACCAGTATTCATATCAACAGGGAATGTAAGGCTGTTAGATACCAGTATTAATATCAACAGGGAATGTATGGCTGTTAGATAACAGTATTAATATCAACAGGGAATGTATGGCTGTTAAATACCAGTATTAATATTAACAGGGAATGTAAGGCTCTTAAAAACCAGTATTAATATCAACAGGGAATGTAAGGCTGTTAGATACCAGTATTAATATTAACAGGGAATGTAAGGCTCTTAAAAACCAGTATTAATATTAACAGGGAATGTAAGGCTGTTAGAAACCAGTAGTAATATTAACAGGGAATGTAAGGCTGTTAGATACCAGTGTTAATATTAACAGGGAATGTAAGGCTGTTAGATACCAGTGTTAATATTAACAGGGAATGTAAGGCTGTTAGATACCAGTATTAATATCAACAGGGAATGTAAGGCTGTTAGATACCAGTATTAATATCAACAGGGAATGTAAGGCTGTTAGATACCAGTGTTAATATCAACAGGGAATGTAAGGCTGTTAGATACCAGTATTAATATCAACAGGGAATGTAAGGCTGTTAGATACCAGTATTAATATCAACAGGGAATGTAAGGCTGTTAGATACCAGTGTTAATATCAACAGGGAATGTAAGGCTGTTAGATACCAGTATTAATATCAACAGAGAATGTAAGGCTGTTAGATACCAGTATTAATATCAACAGGGAATGTAAGGCTGTTAGATACCAGTGTTAATATCAACAGGGAATGTAAGGCTGTTAGATACCAGTATTAATATCAACAGGGAATGTAAGGCTGTTAGATACCAGTATTAATATTAACAGGGAATGTAAGGCTGTTAGATACCAGTATTAATATCAACAGGGAATGTAAGGCTGTTAGATACCAGTATTAATATTAACAGGGAATGTAAGGCTGTTAGATACCAGTGTTAATATTAACAGGGAATGTAAGGCTGTTAGATACCAGTATTAATATCAACAGGGAATGTAAGGCTGTTAGATACCAGTATTAATATCAACAGGGAATGTAAGGCTGTTAGATACCAGTATTAATATCAACAGGGAATGTAAGGCTGTTAGATACCAGTATTAATATCAACAGGGAATGTATGGCTGTTAGATAACAGTATTAATATCAACAGGGAATGTATGGCTGTTAGAAACCAGTATTAATATTAACAGGGAATGTAAGGCTGTTAGATACCAGTATTAATATCAACAGGGAATGTAAGGCTGTTAAATACCAGTATTAATATTAACAGGGAATGTAAGGCTCTTAAAAACCAGTATTAATATCAACAGGGAATGTAAGGCTGTTAAATACCAGTATTAATATTAACAGGGAATGTAAGGCTGTTAGATATGAGTATTAACATGGAATGTAAGGCTGTTAGATAACAGTATTAATATTAACAGGGAATGTAAGGCTCTTAAAAACCAGTATTAATATCAACAGGGAATGTAAGGCTGTTAGAAACCAGTATTAATATTAACAGGGAATGTAAGGCTGTTAGATACCAGTATTAATATTAACAGGGAATGTAAGGCTGTTAGATACCAGTATTAATATTAACAGGGAATGTAAGGCTGTTAGATACCAGTATTAATATCAACAGGGAATGTAAGGCTGTTAGATACCAGTATTAATATCAACAGGGAATGTAAGGCTGTTAGATACCAGTATTAATATCAACAGGGAATGTAAGGCTGTTAGATACCAGTATTAATATCAACAGGGAATGTATGGCTGTTAGATAACAGTATTAATATCAACAGGGAATGTATGGCTGTTAAATACCAGTATTAATATTAACAGGGAATGTAAGGCTCTTAAAAACCAGTATTAATATCAACAGGGAATGTAAGGCTGTTAGATACCAGTATTAATATTAACAGGGAATGTAAGAGAAACAGTCTGTCCTCTAAGCCTCTAAGTCTGTCTGTCTGTCTGTCTGTCTGTCTGTCTGTCTGTCTGTCTGTCTGTCTGTCTGTCTGTCTGTCTGTCTGTCTGTCTGTCTGTCTGTCTGTCTGTCTGTCTGTCTGTCTGTCTGTCTGTCTGTCTGTCTGTCTGTCTGTCTGTCTGTCTGTCTGTCTTTCAGTCTGTCTGTCTGTCTGTCTGACTTTACCCGATGTATGACATTTAATATAATTTCTTCCTTCAGCATCCCTCAGCAGATGGCCATGTGTCTCGTAAAATATGCTGTGGTAGTGTGTGTGTGTGTGTGTGTAAGCCACAGACCCACTTTTCTCAGTGTCAGTGCTGTTTAAATGAATGACTACCTCACAGCACGCCCTCACATGTTCTTCTCATTTAGCCTACGTTTCATTGTCAAACAGACCGATCCTCTGTAGATGAGCTTTGGCTGCAGCAACCCAGTGAGAGCCTGAATGTATTTCTCTTGCTTGCCTCCCCCGCTCGCTCAGCTGTGGTAGCTGTTATTGCTTATGCTTCCTTTGCGAACATTGCAACACCTATTTCCTGGAGCTTTGAAACAGACTAGTTGTTTCTCAACAACCCCTTGACTTCACACTCAGTGAGTCGCGGGCAGGGGCCAAGTCAAGTCATGGCTTCCTGCTGGCTCTCTCTGTGTGCTGGCTGGCCGATAATGTCTTCACCTCAGAGCCAGTGAAAAGGTGGAAAAGCTATCCAGTAATACTCAAAACAAGCATGGGTCTTACTGTAAAACTGCATGGTTTTGGTCTCTGCTTTCCAGCTTGGTTTGGGTTGCCAAATTCAGAGTTCACAGGCAAAAGAGAAGCAACTGAAACACAGTCAGACTGCTAATACAACAGACCACCTGTTTGTGTTGAACGTGATTAGTAGCATTGGGATCAGTGCCAAGAGAGAAGGGAGAGAGGAGAAAGAGCGAGATGGAGAGAGAGAGAGAGAGAGAGAGAGAGAGAGAGAGAGAGAGAGAGAGAGAGAGAGAGAGAGAGAGAGAGAGAGAGAGAGAGAGAGAGAGAGAGAGAGATTAAACACAAAGCTGACTGTAGATTAGGACATCTGGAAAACATTCTACAAACATCTACGTGTCTCAGTGTTAGATTCAATGGAGAATTGACTGATTTGAATTCAGATCTGTTTATACTTTCGATATGGCTGTTTCAGTTAGGATGAGACTGACAAAACAATATTTGTGTATTGAGGTTGATTCTCTTAATAAGAATCCACACAAGCTTTATTGCTTGGTGCTGATAATCATCTTCTTCTTATCATGTCACCATATCCTCCTCCCTCTCCCCAGATAAGGACGAGTGTCTGGACAGTACTCACCTGTGTAGCCGTCATTCCCAGTGTTTCAACACCTCTGGTTCCTACACCTGTCAGTGTCTGGAGGACTACTCTGGCTACGGCCACACGTGCTGGCCGAGGAGAGCCTCCCAGTCCAAGACCTCCATGTACCTCCAGTACAAACTCTCCAAAAGGACCAGGCCCATACAACAACCACGACGTCCGCAGCTCTGACGGTGCCTCTGGTTCTGACTGATAACACTGTTGTGAAGTAGTTACTGGCGGGCATTTTGGGTCGAGCTGTGTTGAAGTAGCACATGAGAACTACGGGAGGAAAATAGATTTGTGTTGAAGCAGCTTCATAGGACAAATCACGAGGTCGATGTGGGGTAAATTGAGGTGGAGTTCCACTATCACAACATAGTTAAAGCCGAGTAATGCTAAGAATTCCTCACACAACTGGAAAGTGTGGTAACGGTCTGTTTTAGCCTATCATTTGCCAGGCCTCTTTTCAGTTAGTCAACAAAGATCCGAGATTGCTACACAGTGCCATTAGTGGTCTGCTGTTTGTTGTCAGTCAAAGAAGCCACTCATTTGACAAACACATTCGTCAAGGAACCACACTCTGTAGTCTGCCTGCCATGCTTCAGACTCAAAACGCTCTGTGATGACATGGACTTTTCTTTGGTTTAAGTTTCCCAGCTTATTGTCTCCGAAAAGGTCACGGTTAAGAACAAGTTTCACACGCACTGCCATACTGCTCGTTTGGCATTTGTAACCAATTTCACAATACACATAAGGGTTCTCGATAGGGACTTCATGTAGTGAGTAGTTTTCTGACAGGCCAGTGGGTGTACACGAGGGGACTATTAGTCCGTAGGGACTAGTCTTTTAGAGGAGTGTAAACATCATTATTTGTTAATAAAAGGCTGACCTCTTGTGGAAATATAAGGGAGGATATTTGTCTTCTTCGAGAGATAGCAGCGTCACCCTGACTTCTCCATAGATGGGGTCATAGATAGCAGTATCACCCTGACTTCTCCATAGATGGATCATAGATAGTAGTATCACCCTGACTTCTCCATAGATAGTAGTATCACCCTGACTTCTCCATAGATGGATCATAGATAGTAGTATCACCCTGACTTCTTCATAGATAGCAGTATCACCCTGACTTCTCCATAGATAGCAGTATCACCCTGACTTCTCCATAGATGGATCATAGATAGTAGTATCACCCTGACTTCTCCATAGATAGCAGTATCACCCTGACTTCTCCATAGATAGCAGTATCACCCTGACTTCTCCATAGATGGATCATAGATAGTAGTATCACCCTGACTTCTCCATAGATAGTAGTATCACCCTGACTTCTCCATAGATGGATCATAGATAGTAGTATCACCCTGACTTCTCCATAGATAGCAGTATCACCCTGACTTCTCCATAGATAGTAGTATCACCCTGACTTCTCCATAGATGGATCATAGATAGTAGTATCACCCTGACTTCTCCATAGATAGTAGTATCACCCTGACTTCTCCATAGATGGATCATAGATAGTAGTATCACCCTGACTTCTCCATAGATAGTAGTATCACCCTGACTTCTCCATAGATGGATCATAGATAGTAGTATCACCCTGACTTCTCCATAGATGGATCATAGATAGTAGTATCACCCTGACTTCTCCATAGATAGTAGTATCACCCTGACTTCTCCATAGATGGATCATAGATAGTAGTATCACCCTGACTTATCCATAGATAGTAGTATCACCCTGACTTCTCCATAGATGGATCATAGATAGTAGTATCACCCTGACTTCTCCATCGATAGCAGTATCACCCTGACTTCTCCATAGATGGATCATAGATAGCAGTATCACCCTGACTTCTCCATAGATAGCAGTAACACCCTGACTCTCCATAGATCCATAGATAGTAGTATCACCCTGTCTTCTCCATAGATAGTAGTATCACCCTGACTTCTCCATAGATAGTAGTATCACCCTGACTTCTCCATAGATAGTAGTATCACCCTGACTTCTCCATAGATAGTAGTATCACCCTTACTTCCCCATAGATGGATCATAGATAGTAGTATCACCCTGACTTCTCCATAGATGGATCATAGATAGTAGTATCACCCTGACTTCTCCATAGATAGTAGTATCACCCTGACTTCTCCATAGATAGTAGTATCACCCTGACTTCTCCATAGATAGTAGTATCACCCTGACTTCTCCATAGATGGATCATAGATAGTAGTATCACCCTGACTTCTCCATAGATAGTAGTATCACCCTGACTTCTCCATAGATGGATCATAGATAGTAGTATCACCCTGACTTCTCCATAGATAGTAGTATCACCCTGACTTCTCCATAGATAGCAGTATCACACTGACTTCTCCATAGATGGATCATAGATAGCAGTATCACCCTGACTTCTCCATAGATAGCAGTATCACCCTGACTTCTCCATAGATAGCAGTATCACCCTGACTTCTCCATAGATAGCAGTATCACACTGACTTCTCCATAGATGGATTATAGATAGTAGTATCACCCTGACTTCTCCATAGATAGTAGTATCACCCTGACTTCTCCATAGATAATAGTATCACCCTGACTTCTCCATAGATGGATCATAGATAGTAGTATCACCCTGACTTCTCCATAGATAGTAGTATCACCCTGACTTAACCATAGATAGTAGTATCACCCTGACTTCTCCAGAGACAGCAGTATCACCCTGACTTCATCATAGATAGTAGTATCACCCTGACTTCTCCAGAGACAGCAGTATCACCCTGACTTCATCATAGATAGTAGTATCATCCTTACTTCTCCATAGATAACAGTATCACCCTGACTTCATCATAGACAGCAGTATCACCATGACTTCTCCATAGATGGATCATAGATAGCAGTATCACCCTGACTTCTCCATAGATAGTAGTATCACCCTGACTTCTCCAGAGACAGCAGTATCACCCTGACTTCATCATAGACAGGAGTATCACCCTGACTTCTCCATAGATAGTAGTATCACCCTGACTTCTCCATAGACAGCAGCATCACCCTGACTTCATCATAGACAGCAGTATCACCCTGACTTCTCCATAGATGGATCATAGTTAGCAGTATCACCCTGACTTCTCCATAGACAGCAGTATCACCCTGACTTCATCATAGACAGGAGTATCACCCTGACTTCTCCATAGATAGTAGTATCACCCTGACTTCTCCATAGACAGCAGTATCACCCTGACTTCATCATAGACAGCAGTATCACCCTGACTTCTCCATAGATGGATCATAGATAGCAGTATCACCCTGACTTCTCCATAGATAATAGTATCACCCTGACTTCTCCATAGATGGATCATAGATAGTAGTATCACCCTAACTTCTCCATAGATAGTAGTATCACCCTGACTTCTCCATAGATAGTAGTATCACCCTGACTTCTCCAGAGACAGCAGTATCACCCTGACTTCATCATAGATAGTAGTATCACCCTGACTTCTCCATAGATAGTAGTATCACCCTGACTTCTCCATAGACAGCAGTATCACCCTGACTTCATCATAGACAGGAGTATCATCCTGACTTCATCATAGACAGCAGTATCACCCTGACTTCTCCATAGATGGATCATAGATAGTAGTATCACCCTGACTTCTCCATAGATGGATCATAGATAGTAGTATCACCCTGACTTATCCATAGATAGCAGTATCACCCTGACTTCTCCATAGATAGTAGTATCACCCTGACTACTCCATAGATGGATCATAGATAGCAGTATCACCCTGACTTCTCCATAGATAGCAGTATCACCCTGACTTCTCCATAGATAGCAGTATCACCCTGACTTCTCCATAGATAGCAGTATCATCCTGACTTCTCCATAGATAGTAGTATCACCCTGACTTCTCCATAGATGGATCATAGATAGCAGTATCACCCTGACTTCTCCATAGATAGCAGTATCACCCTGACTTCTCCATGGATAGTAGTATCACCCTGACTTCTCCATAGATGGATCATAGATAGTAGTATCACCCTGACTTCTCCATAGATGGATCATAGATAGTAGTATCACCCTGACTTCTCCATAGATAGTAGTATCACCCTGACTTCTCAATAGATGGATCATAGATAGTAGTATCACCCTGACTTCTCCATAGATGGATCATAGATAGTAGTATCACCCTGACTTCTCCATAGATAGTAGTATCACCCTGACTTCTCCATAGATAGCAGTATCACCCTGACTTCTCCATAGATAGTAGTATCACCCTGACTTCTCCATAGATAGTAGTATCACCCTGACTTCTCCATAGATGGATCATAGATAGTAGTATCACCCTGACTTCTCCATAGATAGTAGTATCACCCTGACTTCTCCATAGATAGCAGTATCACCCTGACTTCTCCATAGATAGTAGTATCACCCTGACTTCTCCATAGATAGTAGTATCACCCTGACTTCTCCATAGATAGAAGTATCACCCTGACTTCTCCATAGATAGCAGTATCACCCTGACTTCTCCATAGATGGATCATAGATAGCAGTATCACCCTGACTTCTCCATAGATGGATCATAGATAGTAGTATCACCCTGACTTCTCCATAGATGGATCATAGATAGTAGTATCACCCTGACTTCTCCATAGATAGTAGTATCACCCTGACTTCTCCATAGATAGTAGTATCACCCTGACTTCTCCATAGATGGATCATAGATAGTAGTATCACCCTGACTTCTCCATAGATGGATCATAGATAGTAGTATCACCCTGACTTCTCCATAGATAGTAGTATCACCCTGACTTCTCCATAGATAGCAGTATCACCCTGACTTCTCCATAGATAGTAGTATCACCCTGACTTCTCCATAGATAGTAGTATCACCCTGACTTCTCCATAGATAGCAGTATCACCCTGACTTCTCCATAGATAGTAGTATCACCCTGACTTCTCCATAGATAGCAGTATCACCCTGACTTCTCCATAGATTGCAGTACCACCCTGACTTCTCCATCGATAGCAGTATCACCCTGACTTCTCCATAGATAGCAGTATCACACTGACTTCCCCATAGATGGATCATAGACAGCAGTATCACCCTGACTTCTCCATAGATAGTAGTATCACCCTGACTTCTCCATAGATGGAACATAGATAGCAGTATCACCCTGACTTCTCCATAGATAGCAGTAACACCCTGACTTCTCCATAGATAGTAGTATCACCCTGACTTCTCCATAGATAGCAGTATCACCCTGACTTCTCCATAGATGGATCATAGATAGTAGTATCACCCTGACTTTTCCATAGATGGATCATAGATAGTAGTATCACCCTGACTTCTCCATAGACAGCAGTATCACCCTGACTGCTCCATAGACAGCAGTATCACCCTGACTTCTCCATAGATGGATCATAGATAGTAGTATCACCCTGACTTCTCCATAGATGGATCATAGATAGTAGTATCACCCTGACTTCTCCATAGATGGATCATAGATAGTAGTATCACCCTGACTTCTCCATAGATGGATCATAGATAGTAGTATCACCCTGACTTCTCCATAGATGGATCATAGATAGTAGTATCACCCTGACTTCTCCATAGATAGCAGTATCACCCTGACTTCTCCATAGATAGTAGTATCACCCTGACTTCTCCATAGATAGTAGTATCACCCTGACTTCTCCATAGATAGAAGTATCACCCTGACTTCTCCATAGATAGCAGTATCACCCTGACTTCTCCATAGATGGATCATAGATAGCAGTATCACCCTGACTTCTCCATAGATGGATCATAGATAGTAGTATCACCCTGACTTCTCCATAGATGGATCATAGATAGTAGTATCACCCTGACTTCTCCATAGATAGTAGTATCACCCTGACTTCTCCATAGATAGTAGTATCACCCTGACTTCTCCATAGATGGATCATAGATAGTAGTATCACCCTGACTTCTCCATAGATAGTAGTATCACCCTGACTTCTCAATAGATGGATCATAGATAGTAGTATCACCCTGACTTCTCCATAGATGGATCATAGATAGTAGTATCACCCTGACTTCTCCATAGATAGTAGTATCACCCTGACTTCTCCATAGATAGCAGTATCACCCTGACTTCTCCATAGATAGTAGTATCACCCTGACTTCTCCATAGATAGTAGTATCACCCTGACTTCTCCATAGATGGATCATAGATAGTAGTATCACCCTGACTTCTCCATAGATAGTAGTATCACCCTGACTTCTCCATAGATAGCAGTATCACCCTGACTTCTCCATAGATAGTAGTATCACCCTGACTTCTCCATAGATAGTAGTATCACCCTGACTTCTCCATAGATAGAAGTATCACCCTGACTTCTCCATAGATAGCAGTATCACCCTGACTTCTCCATAGATGGATCATAGATAGCAGTATCACCCTGACTTCTCCATAGATGGATCATAGATAGTAGTATCACCCTGACTTCTCCATAGATGGATCATAGATAGTAGTATCACCCTGACTTCTCCATAGATAGTAGTATCACCCTGACTTCTCCATAGATAGTAGTATCACCCTGACTTCTCCATAGATGGATCATAGATAGTAGTATCACCCTGACTTCTCCATAGATGGATCATAGATAGTAGTATCACCCTGACTTCTCCATAGATAGTAGTATCACCCTGACTTCTCCATAGATAGCAGTATCACCCTGACTTCTCCATAGATATAGTATCACCCTGACTTCTCCATAGATAGTAGTATCACCCTGACTTCTCCATAGATAGCAGTATCACCCTGACTTCTCCATAGATAGTAGTATCACCCTGACTTCTCCATAGATAGCAGTATCACCCTGACTTCTCCATAGATGCAGTACCACCCTGACTTCTCCATCGATAGCAGTATCACCCTGACTTCTCCATAGATAGCAGTATCACACTGACTTCCCCATAGATGGATCATAGACAGCAGTATCACCCTGACTTCTCCATAGATAGTAGTATCACCCTGACTTCTCCATAGATGGAACATAGATAGCAGTATCACCCTGACTTCTCCATAGATAGCAGTAACACCCTGACTTCTCCATAGATAGTAGTATCACCCTGACTTCTCCATAGATAGTAGTATCACCCTGACTTCTCCATAGATGGATCATAGATAGTAGTATCACCCTGACTTCTCCATAGATGGATCATAGATAGTAGTATCACCCTGACTTCTCCATAGACAGCAGTATCACCCTGACTGCTCCATAGACAGCAGTATCACCCTGACTTCTCCATAGATGGATCATAGATAGTAGTATCACCCTGACTTCTCCATAGATGGATCATAGATAGTAGTATCACCCTGACTTCTCCATAGATGGATCATAGATAGTAGTATCACCCTGACTTCTCCATAGATGGATCATAGATAGTAGTATCACCCTGACTTCTCCATAGATGGATCATAGATAGTAGTATCACCCTGACTTCTCCATAGATAGCAGTATCACCCTGACTTCTCCATAGATAGTAGTATCACCCTGACTTCTCCATAGATAGTAGTATCACCCTGACTTCTCCATAGATAGAAGTATCACCCTGACTTCTCCATAGATAGCAGTATCACCCTGACTTCTCCATAGATGGATCATAGATAGCAGTATCACCCTGACTTCTCCATAGATGGATCATAGATAGTAGTATCACCCTGACTTCTCCATAGATGGATCATAGATAGTAGTATCACCCTGACTTCTCCATAGATAGTAGTATCACCCTGACTTCTCCATAGATAGTAGTATCACCCTGACTTCTCCATAGATGGATCATAGATAGTAGTATCACCCTGACTTCTCCATAGATGGATCATAGATAGTAGTATCACCCTGACTTCTCCATAGATAGTAGTATCACCCTGACTTCTCCATAGATAGCAGTATCACCCTGACTTCTCCATAGATAGTAGTATCACCCTGACTTCTCCATAGATAGTAGTATCACCCTGACTTCTCCATAGATAGCAGTATCACCCTGACTTCTCCATAGATAGTAGTATCACCCTGACTTCTCCATAGATAGCAGTATCACCCTGACTTCTCCATAGATTGCAGTACCACCCTGACTTCTCCATCGATAGCAGTATCACCCTGACTTCTCCATAGATAGCAGTATCACACTGACTTCCCCATAGATGGATCATAGACAGCAGTATCACCCTGACTTCTCCATAGATAGTAGTATCACCCTGACTTCTCCATAGATGGAACATAGATAGCAGTATCACCCTGACTTCTCCATAGATAGCAGTAACACCCTGACTTCTCCATAGATAGTAGTATCACCCTGACTTCTCCATAGATAGCAGTATCACCCTGACTTCTCCATAGATGGATCATAGATAGTAGTATCACCCTGACTTTTCCATAGATGGATCATAGATAGTAGTATCACCCTGACTTCTCCATAGACAGCAGTATCACCCTGACTGCTCCATAGACAGCAGTATCACCCTGACTTCTCCATAGATGGATCATAGATAGTAGTATCACCCTGACTTCTCCATAGATGGATCATAGATAGTAGTATCACCCTGACTTCTCCATAGATGGATCATAGATAGTAGTATCACCCTGACTTCTCCATAGATGGATCATAGATAGTAGTATCACCCTGACTTCTCCATAGATGGATCATAGATAGTAGTATCACCCTGACTTATCCATAGATAGTAGTATCACCCTGACTTCTCCATAGATGGATCATAGATAGTAGTATCACCCTGACTTCTCCATCGATAGCAGTATCACCCAGACTTCTCCATAGATGGATCATAGATAATAGTATCACCCTGACTTCTCCATAGATGGATCATAGATAATAGTATCACCCTGACTTCTCCATAAATGGATCATAGATAGTAGTATCACCCTGACTTCTCCATAGATAGTAGTATCACCCTGATTGACTCCATAGATGGATCATAGATAATAGTATCACCCTGACTTCTCCATAGATGGATCATAGATAATAGTATCACCCTGACTTCTCCATAGATGGATCATAGATAATAGTATCACCCTGACTTCTCCATAGATGGATCATAGATAGTAGTATCACCCTGACTTCTCCATAGATAGTAGTATCACCCTGACTTCTCCATAGATAATAGTATCACCCTGACTTCTCCATAGATAGTAGTATCACCCTGACTTCTCCATAGATAGTAGTATCACCCTGACTTCTCCATAGACAGCAGTATCACCCTGACTTCTCCATAGATGGATCATAGATAGCAGCATCTCCCTGACTTCTCCATAGATGGATCATAGATAGTAGTATCACCCTGACTTCTCCATAGATGGATCATAGATAGCAGCATCTCCCTGACTTCTCCATAGATGGATCATAGATAGTAGTATCACCCTGACTTCTCCATAGATGGATCATAGATAGTAGTATCACCCTGACTTCTCCATAGATGGATCATAGATAGTAGTATCACCCTGACTTCTCCATAGATGGATCATAGATAGTAGTATCACCCTGACTTATCCATAGATAGTAGTATCACCCTGACTTCTCCATAGATGGATCATAGATAGTAGTATCACCCTGACTTCTCCATCGATAGCAGTATCACCCTGACTTCTCCATAGATGGATCATAGATAATAGTATCACCCTGACTTCTCCATAGATGGATCATAGATAATAGTATCACCCTGACTTCTCCATAGATGGATCATAGATAGTAGTATCACCCTGACTTCTCCATAGATAGTAGTATCACCCTGACTTCTCCATAGATGGATCATAGATAATAGTATCACCCTGACTTCTCCATAGATGGATCATAGATAATAGTATCACCCTGACTTCTCCATAGATGGATCATAGATAGTAGTATCACCCTGACTTCTCCATAGATAGTAGTATCACCCTGACTTCTCCATAGATAATAGTATCACCCTGACTTCTCCATAGATAGTAGTATCACCCTGACTTCTCCATAGATAGTAGTATCACCCTGACTTCTCCATAGACAGTAGTATCACCCTGACTTCTCCATAGATGGATCATAGATAGTAGTATCACCCTGACTTCTCCATAGATGGATCATAGATAATAGTATCACCCTGACTTCTCCATAGACAGTAGTATCACCCTGACTTCTCCATAGATGGATCATAGATAGTAGTATCACCCTGACTTCTCCATAGATGGATCATAGATAATAGTATCACCCTGACTTCTCCATAGATGGATCATAGATAATAGTATCACCCTGACTTCTCCATAGATGGATCATAGATAATAGTATCACCCTGACTTCTCCATAGATGGATCATAGATAATAGTATCACCCTGACTTCTCCATAGATGGATCATAGATAGTAGTATCACCCTGACTTCTCCATAGATAGTAGTATCACCCTGACTTCTCCATAGATAATAGTATCACCCTGACTTCTCCATAGATAGTAGTATCACCCTGACTTCTCCATAGATAGTAGTATCACCCTGACTTCTCCATAGACAGCAGTATCACCCTGATTTCTCCATAGATGGATCATAGATAGCAGCATCTCCCTGACTTCTCCATAGATGGATCATAGATAGCAGCATCTCCCTGACTTCTCCATAGACGGATCATACATAGCAGCATCTCCCTGACTTCTCCATAGGTGGATCATAGATAGCAGCATCTCCCTGACTTCTCCATAGGTGGATCATAGATAGCAGCATCTCCCTGACTTCTCCATAGATGGGATCATACATAGCAGCATCTCCCTGACTTCTCCATAGGTGGATCATAGATAGCAGCATCTCCCTGACTTCTCCATAGATGGGATCATACATAGCAGCATCTCCCTGACTTCTCCATAGGTGGATCATAGATAGCAGCATCTCCCTGACTTCTCCATAGATGGGATCAGATAGCAGCATCTCCCTGACTTCTCCATAGGTGGATCATAGATAGCAGCATCTCCCTGACTTCTCCATAGGTGGATCATAGATAGCAGCATCTCCCTGACTTCTCCATAGATGGGATCATACATAGCAGCATCTCCCTGACTTCTCCATAGGTGGATCATAGATAGCAGCATCTCCCTGACTTCTCCATAGGTGGATCATAGATAGCAGCATCTCCCTGACTTCTCCATAGATGGGATCATACATAGCAGCATCTCCCTGACTTCTCCATAGGTGGATCATAGATAGCAGCATCTCCTGACTTCTCCATAGGTGGATCATAGATAGCAGCATCTCCCTGACTTCTCCATAGATGGGATCATACATAACAGCATCTCCCTGACTTCTCCATAGGTGGATCATAGATAGCAGCATCTCCCTGACTTCTCCATAGGTGGATCATAGATAGCAGCATCTCCCTGACTTCTCCATAGATGGGATCATAGACAGCAGCATCTCCCTGACTTCTCCATAGACGGATCATACATAGCAGCATCTCCCTGACTTCTCCATAGACGGATCATAGATAGCAGCATCTCCCTGACTTCTCCATAGATGGGATCATAGACAGCAGCATCTCCCTGACTTCTCCATAGACGGATCATACATAGCAGCATCTCCCTGACTTCTCCATAGACGGATCATACATAGCAGCATCTCCCTGACTTCTCCATAGATGGATCATAGATAGCAGCATCTCCCTGACTTCTCCATAGACGGATCATACATAGCAGCATCTCCCTGACTTCTCCATAGATGGGATCATAGACAGCAGCATCTCCCTGACTTCTCCATAGACGGATCATACATAGCAGCATCTCCCTGACTTCTCCATAGGTGGATCATAGATAGCAGCATCTCCCTGACTTCTCCATAGGTGGATCATAGATAGCAGCATCTCCCTGACTTCTCCATAGATGGATCATACATAGCAGCATCTCCCTGACTTCTCCATAGACGGATCATAGATAGCAGCATCTCCCTGACTTCTCCATAGGTGGATCATAGATAGCAGCATCTCCCTGACTTCTCCATAGATGGATCATACATAGCAGCATCTCCCTGACTTCTCCATAGACGGATCATAGATAGCAGCATCTCCCTGACTTCTCCATAGGTGGATCATAGATAGCAGCAGCAGCATCTCCCTGACTTCTCCATAGGTGGATCATAGATAGCAGCATCTCCCTGACTTCTCCATAGATGGATCATACATAGCAGCATCTCCCTGACTTCTCCATAGATGGATCATAGATAGCAGCATCTCCCTGACTTCTCCATAGATGGATCATACATAGCAGCATCTCCCTGACGTCTCCATTGATGGATCATAGATAGCAGCATCTCCCTGACTTCTCCATAGATGGGATCATACATAGCAGCATCTCCCAGACTTCTCCATAGATGGGATCACAGCATTTCCCTGACTTCTCCATAGACGGGATCATAGACAGCAGCATCTCCCTGACTTTGAGAGATCGTCTGTTTGATGATGTAAAATGTCTGGAATAATGGTATAATTGTTGAATGGGAACCAACCAATAAAGTTACTTGATATTATTATTGTTGTGTGGGCTCTGTAATGTATTGTGGCTTCACTTGCCCTTCACATGGGAATGGAAGTCAGTCGGGATTGTAGACGTTTCATGATTTTGGATTCCACAGAGAAAATGGCCTTTAAATCCATATTGGACCACAATAATGCTTCTGACTTACAGTACTAACATGGTCATGCCCATTTTATGACCTGTCATGGCAGGAAATCAGGGTAAAACAAGCTGCCACACTCTACATCAGAGGTGTAAAGTACTTCAGAAAAAATACTTTAAAGTACTACTTAACTAGTTATTTGTGGTATCTGTGCTTTACTTTAATATTTATATTTTTGACAACTTTTACTTCACTACATTCCTAACGAGGATGATGTACTTTTTACTCTATACATTTTCTCTGACACCCAAAAGTACATTTTGAATGCTTAGCAGGACAGAAAATTGTCCAATTCGCACACTTATCAAGAGAACATCCCTGGTCATCCCTACTGCCTCTGATCTGGCGGACTCACTAAACACAAATGCTTTGTTTATAGATGGTGTCTGAGTGTGACCATGGCTATACGTAAATAAAACAACAAGAAGATTGCATCTGGTTTGCTTAATAAGTAATTAAGGGATTTAAAATTATTTGTACCTTTTACTTTTGATATTTAAGTATTTTTGGCATCTACATTGACTTTTGATACTTAAGTATATTTAAATATTTAAAATTTAAAAAAGTAATATTTTACTGGGTGACATTCCCTAATATTTGAGTAATTTTCTAATATTTACTTTTACTCAAGTATGACAATGTAGTACTTTTTCCACCACTGCTCTACACACACACACACACACACACACACACACACACACACACACACACACACACACACACACACACACACACACACACACACACACACACACACACACACACACACACACACACACACACACACACACACACACACACACAGCAAGTGAGCACAGACAGGTCAGACCAAAAAAACAGATGTCTTGTTTCTCAGCACCTCCATAATCCCCAACCCTTTCTGTAGTGTAATGATATGTCCCATTCCTGCACTGTCTGCTCTCCCTGAGGTTGCAGTGACAGTGGGTGGTGGTAGGGGGCGCTGTGTTGTGCACTATATGGGCCCCAGTCCCAGTGTTTCTGGTTGTGGCTGTACTAGCAGGGCTCTATCTGGCACTGTGAGTGTCTGTGGCTGCAGTGGGAAGAGGCAGCTGCTAGATGGGCCCTGCCGCTGACCCCATTCATCCCAACAGCAGGTGTCATGTCGCGTTGCCCTCACATGCACACAGATGCACACACAGATGAGGGTATGTGTGTGTGGGGGAGACCTGGAACTACTTACAGCATAGCTGAGAACAAAGGAGGGAAATCAGGAAGAAATGCAGCCTCTTGGAATAACTCTCACCACAATGCCCAGACAGAATCCAAAACTCACCCCCAGAAGCGCGAGAAAACCTGATTTCTCTCTTTCAAAGCAGCACAAATAGAAAACCTTTTAAATGAAAGGTTCCAGACCCCCTTTATGAAAAGGACCTCACACTAAGTTGTGTGTAATTCCTACTAGAAACAGGTTTATTTACCAAAAAATAATAAGATTTAATGCCAAGTGTTAGACTACAAATAAAGGACAACAAGGAGTGGGAGGAGAGGAAGGGGGAGATAGACAGAAAGAGAGAGAGAGAGAGAGAGAGAGAGAGAGAGAGAGAGAGAGAGAGAGGGGGGGGGTGGAGGATCAGGAAGGAGTGGAAAGTTTCTCTTTGCTTGTGCTTGTTGTTCTCCGTCCTGTGTTTATGTGACACACTGTGTTTTCACATGCGGGAACACAGTCCTGGGACCGTCTGCGTAGAGAGAATGCCCTCCTCGGAAAAAAACATTGGAAAACAATAAATATGCTAATTGAATTTAGACATCTGCGATGACAACAAGCTCTCCGGTCCTGCAGGCTGTGCTGTGTGTGAGGGGGAATTCAACAACGTCCCTCTCGGCTTTCATTATAAAACAATATGAACATTTTCCGAGAAAGTGAGCAATGGCTCTGACAAGTGCAAAGAGCCAACTACAATACTGGGGAGAGATGGTAGTAAGAAGAAACCTTGCCACCCACGTTGTTGAAAAAGCATGCTTTCAAACACAGGCACTGAACTGCAAAACCACTAAAACCCCTGTCTTACCCATACTGTCCTATTCACTTTAGGTGAAATAAGCCCGTCTTTACTCCCCTCGGCCTGGCCCATCCGGGAAGGGATTTTCCATGTCTAATGCTGTATTATGTACCCGGTGTGGGACTTGGTTCGCGTCTCAAATGGCACCCTATTCTCCATATAGTGTACTACTTTTGACCAAAGCCCTATCAAAAGTAGTGCACTAGATACGCAACGTGGTGCCATTTGCGGACTCAGCCTGGGACTGCCACTGCTTCGTCACCCAGACAGTCACTCTGAGTAATACAACACAGTCACAGTGTGTTTCCATGAATGAATAATTAAAATGATACATGCTGACCTGGCCCACTCCAGGGAGCTCCGGCACAGCTTGAGATCATGTCATAAAATGAGAAATCTTGTTGGAGAACCACACACACACACACACACACACACACACACACACACACACACACACACACACACACACACACACACACACACACACACACACACACACACACACACACACACACACACACACACACACACACACACACACACACACACACACACACATGCGCGCATGCAATCTGCGGTAGATTCTGGTGTGATATATCGTGCTATTACACAGTCTAGTGTGATGACACTTTTTCACAGGTTCGGCAAGTATTCAGACCCCTTGACTTTGTCCACATTTTGTTGCGTTAGTTAACAAACCGATTACCGACCATTTCGAATCTCACCGTACCTTCTCCGCTATGCAATCTGGTTTCAAAGCTGGTCCTGGGTGCACCTCAGTCACGCTCAAGGTCCTAAACGATATCATAACCGCCATCGATAAGAGACATTACTATGCAGCCGTATTCATTGACCTGGCTAAGGCTTTCGACTCTGTCAATCACAACATTCTTATTGGCAGATTCAACAGCCTTGGTTTCTCAAATGATTGATTCTCTTGGTTCACCAACTACTTCTCCGATAGAGTTCAGTGTATCAAATCGGAGGGCCTGTTGTCCGGACCTCTGGCAGTCTCGATGGGGGTGCCACAGGCTTCAATTCTCGGACCGACTCTCTTCTCTGTATACATCAATGATGTCGCTCTCGCTGCTGGTGATTCTTTGATCCACCTCTACGCAGACAACATCATTCTGTATACCTCTGGCCCTTCGTTGGACACTGTGTTAACTAACCTCCAGATGAGTTTCAATGCCATACAACTCTCCTTCCGTGGCCTCCAACTGCTCTTAAATGCAAGTTAAACTAAATGCATGCTCTTCAACCGATCGCTGCCCGCACCTGCCCGCCCGTCCAGCATCACTACTCTGGACGGTTCTGACTTAGAATATGTGGACAACTACAAATACCTAGGTGTCTGTTTAGACTGTAAACTCTCCTTCCAGACTCACGTTAAACATCTCCAATCCTAAAATAAAATCTAGAATCCGCTTCCTATTTCACAACAAAGCATCCTTCACTCATGCTGCCAAACATACCCTCGTAAAACTGACCATTCTACCGATCCTCAACTTCGGCGATGTCATTTACAATATAGCCTCCAACACTCTACTCAACAAATTGGATGCAGTCTATCACAGTCTCATCCGTTTTGTCAACAAACCCCATATACTACCCACCACTCCGGCCTGTATGCTCTCGTTGGCTGGCCCTCGCTTCATACTCGTCGCCAAACCCACTGGCTCCAGGTATTCTACAAGTCTCTGCTAGGTAAAGCCCTGTCTTATCTCAGCTCACTGGTCACCATAGCAGCACCCAGCCATAGCACATGCTCCAGCAGGTACAGTATATCTCACTGGTCACCCCCAATACCAATTATTCTTTTGGCCACCTCTCCTTCCATTTCTCTGCTGCCAATGACTGGAACGAACTGCAAAGATCTCTGAAGCTGGAGACTCTTACCTCTCTCACTAGCTTTAAGCACCAACTGTCAGAGCAGCTCACAGATCACTGCACCTGTACATAGCTCATCTGTAAATAGCCCATCCAATCTACCTCATCCCCATACTGTATTTATTTAATTTATTTATCTTGCTCCTTTGCACCCCAGTATCTCAACTTACACATTCATCCTCTACATATCCTACCATTCCAGTGTTTAATTGCTATATTGTAATTCATTTGCCATTATAGCCTATTTATTGCCTTACCTCTCTTATCCTACCTCATTAGCACATGCTGTATATAGATTTTCCTACTGTATTATTGATTGTATGTTTGTTTATTCCATGTGTAACTCTGTGTTGTTGTATGTGTCAAACTGCTTTGCTTTATCTTGGCCAGGTCTCAGTTGCAAATGAGAACTAGTTCTAAACTAGCCTACCTGGTTAAATAAAGGTGAAAAATAAAAATCAAACATTACAGCCTTATTCTAAAATGGATTAACATATGTTTTTCCCCTCATCAATCTACACACAATACTCCATAATGACAAAGCAGAAACAGCTTTTTAGACATATTTGCAAATGTATTAACAATAAAAAACTGAAATATCACATTTATATAAGTATTCAGACCCTTTCCTCAGTATTTTGTTGAAGCACTTTTGGCAGCGATTACGGCCTCGAGTCTTGAGTATGACGCTACAAGCTTGGCACAGATCCTCTCAAGCTCTGTCAGGTTGGATGGGGAGCATCGCTGCACATCTATTTTGATTTTGATGTTCGATCGGGTTCAAGTTCTGGCTCTGGCTGGGCCACTCAAGGACATTCAGAGACTTGTCCCAAAGCCACTCCTGCTTTGTCTTGGCTGTGAGCTTAGGGTCGTTGTCCTGTTGAAAGGTGAACCTTTGCCCCAGTCTGAGGTCCTGTGTGCTCTGGAGCAGGTTTTCATCAAGGATCTCTCTGTACTTTGCTCAGTTCATCTTTTCCCTTGATCCTGACGAGTTTCCCAGTCCCTGCTGCAGAAAAACATCCCCACAGCATGATGCTGCCACCACCGTGCTTCACCGTAGGGATGGTGCCAGGTTTCCTCCAGACGTGACGCTTAGCATTCAGGCAAAAGATAATCTTGTTTCTCATCGTCTGAGAGTCCTTTAGGTGCCTTTTGGCAAACTCCAAGTGGGCTGTCTTACTGAGGAGTGGCTTCCTTCTTGCCACTACCATAAAGGCCCGATTGGTAGTGCTGCAGAGATGGGAGAACCTTCCAGAAGACCAACCATCTCCACAGAGGAACTCTAGAGCTCTGTCAGAGTGACCATCGGGTTCTTGGTCATCTCCCTGACCAAGGCCCTTCTCCTCCGATTGCTCGGTTTGGCTGGGCGCCCAGGTCTAGGAAGAGTCTTGGTGGTTCCAAACTTCTTCCATTTAGGAATGATGGATGCCACTGTGTTCTTGGGGACCTTCAATACTGCAGAAATGTTTTGGTACCCTTCCCCAGATCTGTGCCTCGACAAAATCCTGTCTCGGATCTCTACTGGCAATTCCTTCAACCTCATGGCTTGGTTTTTGCTCTGACATGCAATGTCAACTGTGGGACCTTATATAGACAGGTGTGTGCGTCTCAGAGCAAAGGGTCTGTTTTCGGTTTGTCATTATGGGGTATTGTTTGTAGATTGATGAGGAAAAAAATGTATTTAATGCATTTTAAAATAAGTCTAATTTAACAAAATGTGGTAAAAGTCAAGTGGTCAGAATACTTTCCGAATGCACTGTAGAGTCTCACATCAGTATATAGAACCTGACAGAGGGCTGTCAGAAACGACTGTGGACATCATGCCTATATCCTCTAGCTCACATCTATATTTTCCATGTTATGTATCACTGTCTATACACACTGTCTATACACCTAAAAGGGTTTTCGGCTGTCCCCATTGGAGAACCTTTTGAAGAACCCTTTTTGGTTCAATGTAGAAGAACCCTTTTGGTTTCAGGTATAACCGTTTTTGTTCCAAGTAGAACCCCTTTTGCGTTCTATATAAAACTCTTTCCACAGAGGGTTCTACCTGGAATCCAAAAGGGTATTTCTACCTGGCACTTCTCCTATGGGACAGCTGAAGAACCCGACAGCTGAAGAACCCTTTTGGAACCTTCCTGTCTAAGAGTGTATGTAACACTGTGTCCAATAGAACACGCCCATGTACAGATATTTCATCTCCCACACTAAGGCGTTGCAGCTCTCTTTTGTTGAAATCCTCATTCATATTACTAACAATCCTAACTGATGAATGTAACCCAGCTTTGTGGTGGGTAACGTCGGTCGGTGTGGCTGAAAAATGTGGAAATACCCCTCAGACTTCAAACCTCTTAATAACTTCACTCCCAGGACCCCCTGGTTTCAAACCACACACACACACACACGAACACACACACTCTCCTCCAAGGGCTCCGACTCTGCCCTTTAACAGTGACTCTAATTCATCTCCTCACGTCCACATGATGACTTTGAACTCTGTTTCCACAGTATAAGTAGTATATATATTGCCCACTTTCTTTCCCCCCTCTTCAACGACAAAAGACCCCCCTCCCTTAACAATGTAAAACAATCGGAACACCCAAATCATGGGGGGTGCAATGAAAACTAAGGTCTGGCCATGTCCTGCTCTGGCCGGAATACAGTGTGCCTAAATCATTCCTAATACATGGTCAAGGGATTATCCTGGCAGAGCAGGAAAGATTTCCAGCTAATCTATATCGGAATGCTTGGTGAGGACAAGGTAAAGGAAGTGGCCGAGACTAGGAGGGTTGCTGCTCTTGGAAGCCAACACTCTTCATCATTTTTTTGCATGGCAATTACGGGGTGGATTGATGCGAGAGAGAGAAGCTAGAACCTATTTCTGGTCCTCTGGAACAACAAATTTGCCTTGAAATTACAGAAGGAAGCTATCACTATTGTGTAATTTTGTGGTAAGAGGAAGGTTTCCGAGCACCAAAACTGGAGGTTGGCAACGTGGGAAAACAATAACACCAGGGATGTGTAATGAACACCTGATAATACTGTGTCAGTTGGTGGCCTGACCTTATATGGTATTTCCTGACCTCTGAGATTATAACTGAGATGTTTTAATTAGGCCAAGATCACCTACTATTATGGTGCAATTGGTATTTATATGCCTTGCTGGCAGCAGGCTGCACCACTGCCCTGTGCTTAATTTCTCAAGCAGCTCTGTAAAGGCATAGAGGGAACATGAGGTAGGGAGGGGGAGCAGAGCAGAGAGAAGCCCACAGAGAAGGAATCAATTACATGATGATTTAATCAATGGAGGAAAGCGCGAAAGCAGTAAATTTAGTTTACAAAAAGGCTGGTCAATAACTCAATTCAACTGTGCAGTGGAGGCAGCTGTTGGGGTGGGTTTAGGAGGGGGGAGGAGTTGGGGTAGAGGGGGGAGGAGTGTGTGTGTGTGTGTGTGTGTGTGTGTGTGTGTGTGTGTGTGTGTGTGTGTGTGTGTGTGTGTGTGTGTGTGTGTGTGTGTGTGTGTGTGTGTGTGTGTGTGTGTGTGTGTGTGTGTGTGTGTGTGTGTGGAGGAGGGGGGACGTTCTGGCAGGGACGGAGATGGGCGCAGTTTTAATTAGTTCTGTATTGGAAGTGGAACAGTGGGAGCGTTGTGGAGCGGGACGGAACAGCTGCAGCGGGGTGCAGGGATCGCTTGCTGGCCGACTGGCTAGAAGTCTGGCTGGGCTCTCCCTCCCTCCATCCATCCCTCCTCTCCTTCTCTGCTGTGCCAGCTCAGGTGTCTGGGTCTGCCTGGGGAGCGCTGGGTGGCACACACGGTTGTGTGGCTCTGCGTTGGTTGGCAGCGGGTGGGTAAAGGCCTGGGGCTGGGGGCGGTGTGGGGGAATGTATGAAAGGGCTGGTGGCTCGCTGAGCAGGCTGCCCCGAGGGATCCCTGTATGAGAGAGGCTGGGAGCCAAGGGCCTGTCACCGGCCAGCCAGCCCGGCACTCTGCCCTGCTCTTACAGGGCCAGGGCCCAGGGGCCGACACAGACAGGGAGACTACAGTGCATTCGGAAAGTATTCAGACCCCTTCCCTTTTTCCACATTTTGTTACGTTACAGCCTGATTGTAAAATTGATTGAATAAAACATTTTCCTCATCAATCTACACACAATACCCTATAATGACAAAACAAAATTAGTTTTTTTGAATTTTTCCAAATGTATTACAAGTAAAAAAACAGAAATACCTTATTTACATAAGTATTCAGACCCTGTGCTATGAGACTCGAAATTGAGCTCAGGGGCATCCTGTTTCCATTGGTCATTCTTGAGATGTTTCTACGACTTGATTGGAGTCCACCTGGGGTAAATTCAATTGATTGGATATGATTTAGAAAGGTGCACACCTGTCCATATAAGATCCCACAGTTGACAGTGCATGTCAGAGCAAAAACCAAACCATGAGGTCGAAGGAATTGTCCATAGAGCTCCAAGACAGGATTGTAGAGTGGCCAGAAGGACTTTTACTCCTCAGTAAAATGCACATGACATTCTCTTTGAGTTTGCCAAAAGGCACCTAAAGGACTCTCAGACCATGAGAAACAAGTATCTCTGGTCTGATGAAATCAAGATTGAACTCTTTTGTCTGAATGCCAAGCGTCACCTCTGAAGGAATCTGGCATCATCCCTACGGTAAAGCATGGTGGTGGCAGTATCATGCTGTGGGGATGTTTTTCAGCGGAATGGACTGGGAGACTAGTCAGGATTGAGAGAAAGGTGAACGGAGGAAAGTACAGAGAGATCCTTGAAGAAAACCTGCTCCAGAACTCTCAGGATCTCAGACTGGGTAAAGGTTCACCTTCCAACAGGACAACGACCTTAAGCACACAGCCAAGACAACGCAAGGGTGGCTTCGGGACAAGTCCCTGAATGTCTTTGAGTGGCCCAGCCAGAGCCTGGACTTCAACCCAATCAAACATCTCTAGGAAGAGACCTGAAAATAGCTGTGCAGCGACGCTCCCCATCCAACCTGGCAGAGCTTGAGAGGATCTGCAGAGAAGAATGAGAGAAACTCCCCAAATACAGGTGTGCCGAGCTTGTAACATCATACATTATGGGGTATTGTGTGTAGATGAGGGGGAAAAACTATTTAATCCATTTTAGAATAAGGCTGTAAGGTGGAAAAAGTCAAGGGATCTGAATACTCATGAATGTTGTTCTGGAGGCAACTCTGTAGAGTGGTCACTAGCTGGCGCAGCCACAAAGTCATAACATCTGATTTTAAACCTAACCTTAACCCCAACCTTAACCACACTGCTAACCTTAATGCCTAACCTTAACCTTAAATGAAGACCAAAAGGCATATTTTTGTTTTCATAAATGTTTACAATATAGCCAATTTGACTTTGCAGCTGGCCTATCTAGCGAATATCGCTAAATTCTGTGTTCATCCCAATAAACGACAATCTGCCACACACATACACACACGCACACACACGCACGCACACACACACACACACGCACGCACGCACGCACACACACACACACACACACACACACACACACACACACACACACACACACACACACACACACACACACACACACACACACACACATACATACATACATACATACATACATACATACATACATACATACATACATACATACATACATACATACATACATACATACATACATACATACATACATACATACATACATACATACATACATACATACATACATACATACAAACACACACTCCTTCGCACTACACACTGTATTCCTTCACCCATCATAGCGTTTCTATACACAGGCACAGCAACCTATTACATCCAGACACGTTTTACAATTTTTTTATTCTGCCCTGTGTCGCTGTAGTTGGCCTATCAAATCAAAGCCATATCAAATCAAAGCCATATCATATCAAAGCCTATCAAAACATATCAAATCAAAGCCATATCATATCAAAGCCTATCAAATCAAAGCCATATCATGTCAAACCCTATCAAATCAAAGCCATATCATGTCAAAGCCTATCAAAACATACATTTTTGTTTATCTTTAATATTTGTGCATTGCAAAAGAACATGAAAACTAAGCTTAATGAGCCCTAAAAGGTTAACTAGTATTGCTCCATGTTATAGCAACCAGGCCAAACAGAACCTCAACTTCCACTCAAGTCTAAACCCCAGGAACAACCCACAACCCAAGACCTCACCTCGACCTAACCACATAGCACCACACTCGCACTCCGGTCCAATATTGAGATCTTATGAACCAATTGGTTTAGATATTATTTTACTTTAGGCCTCAACTCTGTCTACTTTGGCTCTGTAGACATCAACACTGGCCTGTACTGACTGTACGTTTAGCTTCATGAATTACTAGCACATTATTTGAGATTAAAAGGGTTTCTCAGAACGTTGGCTTGTTTTAATGGGGAAAGTGTAAATCATTTGACATGGAATGTTTCTTGAGGACTGAGTCAGAGTCCAACTTTCCGCCCAAAGGTACCAGCAGCGTCTGTCTCACTGTTGGGTCAGATGTTGCCAAGACACTCTCAAAAGCTCCATTGACAAAGCGTTTTGGATTTAGAGGAGAGAGCTGTGGTTATGGTTTTATTCGCCTATGATACAATGCTGACCTCTTGTGGATAAAAATAAAACTGGCATTCTGATCTCCAATCAAATCAAATGACATAAACATGTTTAGCAGATGTTATTGCGGGTGTAGCGAAATGCTTGTGTTCTAGCTCCAACAGTGCAGTAATATCTAACAATTTCACAACAATACACGCAAATCTAAAGTAAAGGAATGGAATTAAGAATATATAAATATTTGGACGAGCAATGTCAGAGCGGCATAGACTAAGAAGAATAGAATACAGTATATACATGTGGTGGCCAGTCTGATGGCCTTGAGATAGAAGCTGTTTTTCAGTCTCTCGGCCCCAGCTTTGATGCACCTGTACTGACCTCGCCTTCTGGATGATAGCGGGTTGAACAGGCAGTGGCTCGGGTGGTTGTTGTCCTTGGTGATCTTTTTGGCCTTCCTGTGACATCGGATGCTGTATGTGCCCTGGAGGGCCCTGTGGTTGTGGGGGGTGCAAATCAAAATATTATTTGATTTGATTGTATCTGACATTCACGCCCTGCATGCGGTTTTGCTCATTTGCTAGGTGATAGAAATGTCAGTACTATGTTAACGATTATATCCTGTGGATATTTTGCCTCAAATTTCGAGTAGTTGAAGGACCAACCGCACAGATAGACAACCTATAGTGTAAGTTAAAATTGTATTCAACATTCTAGCTTGTAAGCAACATGTCCAGGATTCTGCAGTGTTTTCTTTGACGGCATACCAGCAACTGGTATCAAAGTGTAAATTTATTAGGCAACTGGAGAGGATGAGGAGTGTGCGAGAGGCCTTTAAATCCACTATCACTACACTCTTAGAAAAAAGGGTTCATCTGCTGTCCCCATAGGATAACCCTTTTTGGTTTCAGGTAGAACCCTCTGTGGAAAGGGTTCTACCTGGAACCAAATGGGTTCTACCTGGAACAAAAAAGGGTTAATTCATGGGTTATCCTATGGGGACAACTAAAGAACCCTTTTAGGTTCCAGACAGCACCTTTTTTTAGTTATTTGTTGCCTGAGCCCCATCGTCACTGTATGTGCCTGCTGTCTGTTGCCTTCAAAGGAAAGAACTGAGAGGTTACAAGGAAGACATAAATGCAGCATGATGACTCAGATCAACAACAAGTATCTGTGGCAACCTGATAATGACAGACATGACCCAATGCAGTCTTAAGATGAGGTAAGATAAGGGTGTTGTAAGGGTACCTTAACACACACAAGCATCAGGAATCAAATTCAGCAACCACTTTTAATGATGGAATCAAACATTAAATGTCTGGGGTTGGGTATGGGCAGAATCCTAGATCATAGAAAAGCATTACTCCTCTGCTTTTGAGAGAATGTCTGAATTCTGGACCTGGGGGGGGGTAGTTTTGTATAAAAGTTTGTCATTTCCCCCAGTACTTTTTCTAGCAACGCTATTTCTCTATTATACATCCTGTGGCGGTGAATGTTCTCTGTGGCTTCATGGCCCAGCATCCTGAGAGGGATGCACTAGACTGCACTGCATTTCCTCACTCTGTTAGTGACACAGTCTACAGCAGGCTACTAGAGTGACAAGGAAAGAGAACTACACACAAGGGTTACTCAAAATGGACAAAATGCAGTTGACTTTTTCCTGTCTGACTGTCCTTTTGGGTAAGCTGCCTCTCTGCCTTTCTCTGTTTTTGTGACATTTACAGTATGTTTACATTTGAGTCATTTAGCAGACGCTCTTATCCAGGCTGACTTACAGGAGACGTGTTGATGTGCCCTTGTGCAAGAGCACGTCAACCTAGTCGGCTCGGTGATTCGAACCAGCGACCTTTCGTTTATTGTCCAAAAGCTCTTTTTTAAAAATCTTTAAAGTAATAACAAAAATAGATTTTATTTTTGGGGGCTGGCCAAACACTCTTAAGGTTACTTGAATGTTATCTAGTATAACATTACTTTGATGTACTTTGCTTGTTTTTGTATAGTTAAGATCAAGTCTTTGATTATTTTGCACAGGTTATTGTACAAATACGAGATTGTTTTCTCAACTGGTTTTGTCAATTCAGTTTATCTGCCCAAAAAAGCTGCTGATGTAATCAATGCTCTATCTATGCAATGATTTATTCTCTCTATATTCTAGACAGTGTTGGTTGGGGAAGCTACTCTGATATTATAGTCTACCAAACTCCCAATTACTTTACATTGGAAGATGATGAGCTACACTAAAGCTACCCTTACAGGGCTCTACGAGGAGCATGTGTGCACCTAACTTGAAAAATGCAGGTGCACACAAATACATTTAGGAGCACAATGAAAGATATTTGAGATATTACATCCTTGATTTTTCTATTCCAGTTCTCACAGCAAAAGAATTAGGCGCATATGCGAGTTAAAAGGTGGTGCTGTAGAGCCCTACCTCAAGGGAACTATAGTTTACTTAAACTTGTTGTGGATCGGTGTCCCGTCTACGGGACAGTTGTTGCTCAATATGCAAAATGTGACTACAACTTCATTTGAACTTTAAAAAAAAAGAAGTTCACTACATTGAATCGCTACTTTGTGAAAATGATCATTTCTAAATCTGAAATATCCTAGACCGGGGATTCCCAAACTCTGATACCAACAAAATAGAAAGGAGATTATTTCCTACTTCACCCATACTTTATTTTCTTATTGCAAAAAACAAGTAGTGTGTAGTTCCAGTAGTTAGCTACACCACAACATGGCAACAAAGTAATAAACTACTGAAAACACTACCAAGATGTGAATTTAGTTCAACTACAGTACCAGCAAGCTACCACAAAATGTTATTAATCAAATTAAATCAAATCAAATGTTATTTGTCACATACACATGGTTAGCAGATGTTAATGCGAGTGTAGCGAAATGCTTGTGCTTCTAGTTCCGACAATGCAGTAATAACCAACAAGTAATCTAGCTAACATTTCCAAAACTACTACCTTATAGACACAAGTGTAAGGGGATAAAGAATATGTACATAAAGATATATGAATGAGTGATGGTACAGAGCGGCATAGGCAAGATACAGTAGATGGTATTGAGTGCAGTATATACATATGAGATGAGTATGTAAACAAAGTGGCATAGTTAAAGTGGCTAGTGATTCATGTATTACATAAGGATGCAGTAGATGATACAGAGTACAGTATATACGTATACATATTAGATGAATAATGTAGGGTATGTAAACAGTATATTAGGTAGCATTGTTTAAAGTGGCTAATGATATATTTGACATCATTTCCCATCAATTCCCATTATTAAAGTGGCTGGAGTTGAGTCAGTGTGTTGGCAGCAGCCACTCAATGTTAGTGGTGGCTGTTTAACAGTCTGATGGCCTTGAGATAGAAGCTGTTTTTCAGTCTCTCGGCCCCAGCTTTGATGCACCTGTACTGACCTCGCCTTCTGGATGATAGCGGGGTGAACAGGCAGTGGCTCGGGTGGTTATTGTCCTTGATGATCTTTATGGTCTTCCTGTGACATCGGGTGGTGTAGGTGTCCTGGAGGGCAGGTAGTTTGCCCCCGGTGATGCGTTGTGCAGACCTCACTACCCTCTGGAGAGCCTTATGGTTGTGGGCAGAGCAGTTGCCGTACCAGGCGGTGATACAGCCCGACAGGATGCTCTCAATGTTGCATCTGTAGAAGTTTGTGAGTGCTTTTGTTGACAAGCCAAATTTCTTCAGCCTCCTGAGGTTGAAGAGGCGCTTAATGTCATTAATAGGACCAGTTGAATGTCATTAATAGGACCAGTTGAACTACATGTAGTTCACTACTCCCCAACACTGATTCTAAACCATACCCATGTCTTTTTCCAGGTCTCGTCCTGGCTTCTACCACCACAGCCCAGACACAGCCAGTCAATCCCACTGTAACCCAGCCCACCTCAGCCTCCGACCCAGCCAACAACACAGCCACTCTAGGACACACCACGGTTGTAGACAACAATAATTTAACATTATCCGCCATAAACCCAAACCTTACTGATCTCATTTTTGATAACGTCCCTATAACCAATTCCACCGGGAGGCCTAACCACACGGTAACCACACCACTGAAGACCAGTTCAGGTAGGTTGGAGTTGCTGCTTTCACTGTATGGTCAGTTTCTGGTCAGTGGTCGATACTGGAGATGGAGTCTTGACCTTGTTGTCTTGGGTCAACAAGACCAGTCGATACAGTCTCGGTCTCAAGGGGTCTAAGTCTTGGCTCCATCTCTGATCGATGCTAATTTCCTACCTGCTTTGGTGGAGGTAAAGTAACAGTCGTTTTTCTCAAGATGCCTCTCCAGGACCGACATCCTGGCCCTCACCAATGGACGTCTCTACATCAAAGCTCCCAGCAGAGGCCAGCAGCACAACTGCTAGCACTTCTGCTACTAGCACCACCGAGAATAGAAGTGAGTTGATCTCACCAGAGTGAAGTGAATCCACTGTGAAGTGAATCCACCGTGAAGTGAATCCACTGTGAAGTGAATCCACCATGAAGTGAATCCATCAGCACACAACTTTTATCTTCTCTTTATTCAAAAGGTTTGGCGGGAACTGCTCAACCAAAACCCTCTGCGAGAAAATCGCCCCACATTGGTAACATGATTGCATTTAAAAAATGTCTCAAACTTGCCCAACGGTGTGTGTTCTGACACCAAATCTGAATTGGTTGTCATTTGTCAGACTAACCCACATTATAAATGACATCAACATTTAGGTCCAGAATGACTTGGCCTTTTATCTTGTTGCTCAACAATTGATAGTTTTCTGTTTCTTGATAGGGTTGATCATCTTTATTGTGATCATCATCGCTGCCTGTCTGCTTGGACTAATATGCTTCTTTACTAAGAAGACATCAAGGGTGAGTAAGGTATATGCTGTTTGTCCAGTTCAATTCTCTGATTTAATCCATTCTAACATTCTATAACAAATCTTCAACTTGACTTTGTACAAACACCAAAACGCTACCATTCAATGATGTCTGTAGATGCCTGTCTGTTTTCTAGCCCGTTGAGGTGTGTGTGTTGTACCCTGTTGTGTTTTCAGAGGTACTCCGTAGATCTCCGAGACAGGCATGAGGATCTGCCTCTGAGTACTGCGGATCCCGACGCCGTGTTTGACAACTCCTCAACACAGAAGGGTGACAACATAGAATGACATAAAATATGTATAGAATAAAACATGCAGTATTATACATCTGTATGGATGAGAATACACTACATTTATTTACACTCTCCTCATTAACGATCATTTACTACACATTAATAGGGAAACTTAGACATCACCAAAACACTTCTGTAAATCTTGATTTAGATTTGATTCCTCCCATGCTAACAGTGAAATGCTTACTTATGGGCCATTCCTAACAATGCAGAGAGAAAGACAAACTGAACTACCCCAAAAAAGAACAATGAGCATCTAGCTAATGTACATTAACTTGTGGTCAATAACGTGTTAGACTGGTAGTAACCATTTTTAATTCAACCTTTATTTAACTAGGCAAGTCAGTTAAGAACAAATTGCATGTTGTCTTTGATCACCTCTCCAGGGATGGACACCTTTACCGCCGTGGATCTCAACAGCACCGAGGTCCTGGTTAAGGGAAGTGAGGGAGAAAGAGGTGAGCTTGATGAAGCAATGGACAAGTGCATGTACTGTCCTCTCGTAGGGTCACTTTGCTGGGTCTATGACAATGTGCCCCCAAAGAGGAACAATTCTCTATTGAGAATTCTATATTTGTAGTTTTATGAGTTGTTGAGTTATTGCACAGTGATCTGTCAGGTGTGATGTATTGTTTCGTTACTGGAATGGCTTTTGTGTTCAGAGTGGATTTCCTCTTTTGCAACAGCCGTTAAAGAGAAGAGAGAAGGAAGTCAATGTGTGCTAATAGCTCAAATATATTCGTAGTTATCTACGTTTTAAAATGGCCAGAGTCACAGCTGAAATAATACATTTTTCAACTTATTTTTTAAAACTTCATCATGTCTTGTGTGGCAGGTGTGTGGGAATAGTGAGAACTTCAAAGAAAAGAGAAACCCGCACACTGCTCTCGCCGGCTCTTGCTCATATCACTGTTTCTATTCAAGTTTGATTCAAAACAGTGAATTGAGCACTGTGTGAGGTTTAGAGTCCCTAAGAGCTTACATTTACAGTCACGGCCGAAATGATTGGCACCCTTGATAAAGATGATCAAAAAAGACTGTGTAAAATAAATAATGCAAATACTGAGGTTTATTAATTAATTTATTTTTTATTTAACCAGGTAGGCCAGTTGAAAACAAGTTCACATTTACAACTGCGACCTGGCCAATGTATTGGAACATTATATTACTAATACAACTGCTCAGAGAAAAATATGTTGTTTAACAAGTAATAAAACAAATCTAAAAAATATATCAAAATGATAAGCTCTCCTAACGATTCTTATAAATAAAATCAAACAGAATTGAATCAGCATTAACATAGTATACTTTTTTTGCATTCATCTCAGCCTATAGGGGAACTCAAACTATATTTTAGTGTCTTTTTCATTAGTCCACTGTTGATACAGTCCCAAAATGTTTTGCATGTCAGCAGTCACATTTTTAAGATATTTGTCCTGTAACACACATATGTCATGGAAATGTGTTTTTTTGCATATCACAACTCCCCCTGAAGCAAAGTGTCCCTGGCCACTTATTCATGGTGACACAAAATGCATAATTTACAGAACTGTATTGTGGCCTTTCTTGACTTCCTGTTTAACTGGGGTAAAAATGAAGTAACACGCATGTAAAATCCATTTGTCATCCATCACAATGGGGAAAAGGAAACTACTGGGCAACATTTACAAAGTTTAAAACCACTGGAACAGAGGTTAGCATGTCTGGTAGAAGACCCGAGTGTAACTTGTCCCCAATCACAGTGAGGAAAGATGGTTAGGCAAAGAAAAGACCGAGGGTCATCTTTCGAGAATTACCGAACTTGGTCGCATCCTGGCGTCACCAAGACTCCAAATCTACAAATAGACGCCACCTCCATGCCAATAGGAGCCTTTATTGAGCAACAAATGTAAATGCCTGGTGTTCGCTAAACAGCATTGGCACTTGGATTGGAACCAGGTGCTATGATCAGATTAGACAAAAATAGAGCTATTTGGTCACACACACCGTGGTTTGGTGTTTAAGAGACACATCCTCATACATACTGTAATATATGGTGGTGGATCTTTGATGTTGTGGGGGCTGTTGGTTCTGGGCCCTTGCTAACTAAGGTCAACGGCATCATGAACTTTACCAAGTTTTTAAAATTATTTATTTAACTAGGCAAGTCAGTTTAAGAATAAATTCTTATTTACAATGACGGCCTACACTGGCCACCCTATGGGACGGCTGGTTGTGATACAGCCTGGATTCAAACCAGGGTGTCTGTAGTGACACCTCTAGCACTGAGATGCAGTGCTTTAGACCACTGCGCCACTCAGGAGCCCAAAGTTACAGTACATCTTTGCCAAAAACCTGGTTGCTTCTGCCAGAAGGCTAAAACTTGGCCACAAGTGGATCTTCCAGCAAGGAAATGACCCCAAGAACACATCAAAATCCACAAAGAAAAGGTTGATTGGCCACAAAATTAAACATTTGTGGTAGCCATCCCATCTTCGGACTTTCAATCATTTTGATACCCATCTTTTTTTTTAAATGTCTTGGTAAACAAAATATTTTATCTGTGAGCAATTGTATTAATATAATATAATTTCCCCCAAAATGTTGAGCATACAATATATCTCAGTATTTGTGTTATTTATACAGTCTTTTTTCTCATCTTTATCAAGGGTGCCAATACTTTCAGTCATGACTATGCATTGTTTAGATAGATAAGAACTTCCCCACTGGGCAAAAACGGATTGAATCAACTTGGAAAACTGATTGGATTTGAAAGAAGTCATCAACATTAGGGATTTTCATCGTTTTTTCTCCTTTCTTTAGAACCTAAATCCAATGAGATTGAGCCATTTTTTGTCACCTTGAATTCACGTTAATTAACAACTCAACCAAACGTACTGTAAATCAAAACGAGACGTTGAACTGCCTAGTGGGTCAGCTCTCATTGCCCACGCCTTTGTGACACCATGGTCACCATCCATAACACGTTTGATTTGTCAAATGTTTTCTCACGCCCCAGGCTAACTCTGCCCGGTGTCAGATCATTCTTTGAATAACAGAGCCGCATGACTCGTGGAGGTTGATATGCGAGAATAGACTGTATGACACGTGTATGTCTGTGTGTGACTTCAGCCTGATCTCAGTGTGATAACCTCCAGATAAGGGTTAGACTGACCTCTATGCAGCAGACCTGGGTTCAAACAGTATTGGTCTTCTTGCCAAAACGTTAAGCGTTAAGCATTTGACTGAGCTTACCTGCCAGATAGGAAGGGTTTACGCATTTGGGACTTTTACAAAACGTCAAATGATTAGCATTTCAGTGCTCTCAATCTGTTGAATGTATTACAAGAGACACTATAAAATGGAATGTCCCGTCTTGCTCCATTGAAAGACAGCACCCAACCTACTCTGTGTAATGTCATCTTTGTGGTGAGGTGCCATACCAACGTCCGCCACTGGATGGAAACAAAACCCTAGAGAATGAACAGGAGAGTCAAAGCACAGAGCGAGTTGTTCATTGGTCTCTGATGGATGTGTAACTACAGCTTCTATGGTATAGGTTACCTTTAATGTGTTCTTGTGTTATAAGACATGACCTTTTATACTGTGGTCTATTGTTCTCAGTGCTTTAAACAGAGGACATTTCAAAATATTTTGCCACATATGCGAGAAAAATGGTGGCACTGTAGAACCCTGCTAAAGAATCCTGGATGTCAGGCATCAGACACCTGTGTAATAAAACACACACAGTGAAATAATGGAAACATCAACCGTTATAGTAAGAGAAGAGAACACCATGCAGCTGTTTTAATTTATTCTCAACCTGTGATAGCCCTTCCTTTTGACCTAACTTTTCATTTAGGTTGAAAGTGGTTGAATTCTTATTTCTCTCAGAGGTCTTCCCAGGCTTTGTGACTGTTGTTGGCATGTCTGAGCCTGTCTTTCTCTCTTCGCCCTGAGTCACACTTTGTGGAATGGGTCAGTTTTGATTGGCTCTTTTAAAAGTAACTACCTCTCAAGTCATTTTTTCCCTCTCCTTTAAAAAAAATCATCAACTCAAGACGTTGCACTGGCATCATGTGTTGCTACTGTTTTGATGCAGCTCAGTAGCGACAGACGTCTGCTTCTTTTGCACTTCTCCCGGCAGTAACCTTTCATCTTGACTTTTTTTCTGTGCTCTTTCTGAAAGAGATACAAGTCAAACAAATGAAACCATGATTTGGAGAGGTGTGAATTCCACTGTTGTAAAAGCATACTGCTGCCCCATGCCTGTAAAGTCAGTCTGTTAAAAAAGGATAGACAACTGTCACTAGGCCTGGGTTTGAGATGGACGCAATGGAAAGGATCTGATGTGTATGAAGCAGAGTAATGAGAACAGTTGAACTCCTTTTAGAATGAATTACGCACGCTCAAACACAAAGACACACAGATTAGACATGGTCTCTATTTCTTAACCTCTCTGTGGTCTTTACGGGTGTCAAAATCCTTGCACTGCAGTCCGTCTCCTTTACTAGAGGTGTGGAGAGAAAGCCCTTTTGAAATATTTTGGTTGTTGTCGGTCCTTTATGTATTTGTGTTCCTTTTTATGGTTTGGCTTGACCAAAATGTCCTACATGTCCGTCAGCTGATCGATTTGGTCGACTTCCACTTTGTAGGATTGTTTTTCGGTGCCATGATGTAAGGGTTAGATTGTGTTACTACATACTCGGTGTGATGTTGTAAGAACCTCTTGAACCTCAGAAAAAGGGGAAACGTTGCTATTCTCGTTTTCAAGAGTTCTCTGCTTGTGGAAGTACACACACACACACACACACACACACACACACACACACACACACACACACACACACACACACACACACACACACACACACACACACACACACACACACACACACACACACACACACACACACACACACACACACACACACACACACACACACACACACACACACACACTACTGGTCAAAGGTTTTAGAACACCTACTAATTCAAGGGTTTTTCTTTTCTTTGTATTATTTTCTTCATTGTTGAATAATAGTGAAGACATCAACGCTATGAAATAACACATAGGGAATCATGTAGTAACCAAACAAGTGTTAAACAAATCCAAATACATTTTAGATTCTTCAAAGTAGCCACCCTTTGCCTTGATGACAGCTTTGCACAATCTTGGCATTCTCTCAACCAGCTTTACCTGGAATGCTTTTCCAACAGTCTTGAATGAGTTCCCACATATGCTGAGCACTTGTTGGCTGCTTTTCCTTCACTCTGCGGTCCACCTCATCCCAAACCATCTCAATTGGGTTGAGGCCAGGTCATCTGATGCAGCACTCCGTCATTCTTCTTTTTGGTCAAATAGCCCTTACACAGCCTGGATGTGTGTTGGGTCATTGTCCTGTTGAAAAACAAATGATAGCCCCACTAAGCACAGACCAGATGGGATTGGCATATAGCTGCAGAACGCTGTGGTAGCCTTGTTGGTCAAGTGTGCCTTGAATTCTACATAAATTACCGGCAGTGTCAACAGCAAAGCACCCCCACACCATCACACCTCCTCTTCCATGCTTCATGGTGGGAACTACACATGCAGAGATCATCCGTTCACCTACTCTGCGTCTCACAAAGACACAGCGGTTAGAACCAAAAATTGCACGTGGATTCATCAGACCAAAGGACAGATTTCCACCGGTGTAATGCCCATTGCTTGTGTTTCTTGGCCCATGCACGTCTCTTCTTCTTATTGGTGTCCTTTTAGTAGTGTTTTTTTCTCCTCTGAACAGTTGATTTTGAGATGTGTCTGTTACTTGAACTCTGAGGCATTTATTTGGGATGAAATTTCTGAGGCTGGTAACTCTAATGAACTTACCCTCAACAGCAGAGGTAACTCTGGGTCTTCCTTTCCTGTGGCGGTCCTTATGAGAACCCGTTTCATCGTAGCGCTTGATGGTTTTTGCGACTGCACTTGAAGAAACGTTCAAACTTCTTGACATTTTCCGCATTGACTGACCTTAATGTCTTAAAGTAATGACTGTCGTTTCTCTTTGCTTGTTTGAGCTGTTCTTGTCATAACATGGACTTGGTCTTTAACCAAATAGGGCTATCTTCTATATACCACCCCTACCTTATCACAGCACAACTGATTGGCTCAAATGCATTAAGAAGGAAAGAAATTCCACAAATAAACTTTTAAGAAGGTACACCTGTTAATTGAAATGCAATCCAGGTGACTACCCCATGAAGCTGGTTGAGAGAATGCCAAGAGTGTGCAAAGCTGTCATCAAGGCAAATGGCTACTTTGAAGAATCTCAAATATATAAATAATAAACAAATCAAAATACATATAACACCTTTTTGGATACTACATGATTCCATATGTGTTATTTCGTAGTTTCAATATCTCCACTATTATTCTACAATGTAGAAAATAGTAAAAAATAAAGAAAAATACTTGATTGAGTAGGTGTGTCCAAACTTTTGACTGGTACTGTATATATTTGTAACCATATTTTACAAACTATGAAAAACCCGAACTTTATCATTAATCCTTGCTAGCATGCAGAGCAATGCCTCGGCCTCTAATTAGTCCGCCACTCTCAACTTGTACCCCTGCCTGTCACTCTCTCATTCTTAGCTTTGGCTCCAGCTGTGAGGGATGACTTGAAACGACCTTAATCTCTACCAACTGCTCCTTAATCTCTACCAACTGCTCCTTAATCTCTACCAACTGCTCCTTAATCTCTACCAACTGCTCCTTAATCTCTACCAACTGCTCCTTAATCTCTACCAACTGCTCCTTAATCTCTACCAACTGCTGTGGCGACCGACCGTGACACTTTATTTTCTCAATTTCTGGACCCAGAGACTGATTTTAGCTCTCATCACGGCTAATTACAGATCTCACTCTCCATTCCCACATTCCCTTGGACAGTAAATTAGCGTGTTGGTTTTGAGTCGGTCGGGGGCCTGGAAGAAACTGACCTATTGACAGGGATTTGTTTTAGCAACCATCCACTGAGTGCCTTTTCAGGACATTTTGGGGGTTAAAAATGTATTCCCGTTCAAAATCCTATTTTCCTAGGGCCTCCCGGGTGGCGCAGTGGTTAAGGGCGCTGTACTGCAGCGCCAGCTGTGCCATCAGAGTCCCTGGGTTCACGCCCAGGCTCTGTCGTAACCGGGAGGTCCGTGGGGCGACGCACAATTGGCCTAGTGTCGCCCGGGTTAGGGAGGGCTTGGTCTCATCGCGCACCAGTGACTCCTGTGGCTGGGCGCAGTGTGTGCTAGCCAAGGTGGCCAGGTGCACGGTGTTTCCTCCGGCGCATTGGTGCGGCTGGCTTCCGGGTTGGATGCGTACTGTGTTAAGAAGCAGTGCGGCTTGGTTGGGTTGTGCATCGAAGGACGCATGACTTTCAACCTTTGTCTCGCCTGTACGGGAGTTGTAGCGATGAGACAAGATAGTAGCAGTTTCGTGGATACCACGAAATTGGGGAGAAAAAGGGGTAAAATTAAGAAATATTTAAGAATAATAAGAAATAATAAGATTTTCCCAGTCCCGAAACCCTTAAGCCAAAAATAGGATTTTAACAAATTCAGGACATGAAAAGGACATTGTGGTCCTGATCAGGTAGGAAAACATGAACACACAGTAGCCAGAGGTGTCACACCCGTTACCGCTCCCCCTCTCTGGCACTCGAGGGTGCCAAGCTGCCCATCATTACGCACACCTGTCACCATAGTTACGGGCATCAGCGCTTCATTGGACTCACCTGGACTCCATCAATTTATTGATTGCCTCCTATATATCTATCTATTCAATCAAATTTCAATCAAAGCCCTTCTTACATCAGCTGATATCACAAAGTGTTGTACAGAAACCCAGCCTAAAACCCCAAACAGCAAGCAATGCAGGTGTAGAAGCACGGTGGTTAGGAAAAACTCCCTAGAAAAGCCAGAACCTAGGAAGAAACCTAGAGCAGAACCAGGCCACGAGGGGTGGCCAGTCCTCTTCTGGCTGTGCTGAGTGGAGATTATAACAGAACATGGCCAAGATGTTCAAATGTTCATCGATGACCAGCAGGGTCAAATAATAATAATCACAGTGGTTGTAGAGGGTGCAACAAGCCTCAGGAGTAAATGTCAGTTGGCTTTTCATAGCCGATAATTCAGAGTATCTCTACCACTCCTGCTGTCTCTAGAGAGTTGAAAACAGCATGTCTGGGACAGGTAGAACGTCCGGTGAACAGGTCAGGGTTCCATAGCCGCCGTTTGATCCCTGTGTCAGCAATAATGTTATGTTTCCCTTGTCCATATGCTGCCCGTGTTTCATGTCTATTATCTATTAAATATTCACTCCCTGTACTTGCGTCTGGTCTCCCAGCGTCTGTCCTCACAAGAGGTAGCAATGGTGCTTAAAAAATAGCGGTTTACAGATCTGAATAATGCTGCAGATATGTCCAGAACAGCAGTGGTGTTACCCTCCCCCCCTCCCCAGCCTCGTAGTACCCTTGTTCCCACCATCCCCCTCAGTCCCCCCCCCCTCACCGTGGGTAAGATAATAACGAGGCGGCCATACTTTCCCACAGCTCTTAACCAGCTGTGTGGTGCTGCTCTCCCAGCAAGGCCCGGTCAGTAATCAGGACCTCATTAGGCGACCAACCAGAGGCCTGGGCCTGGATCAGCTGGCTCAGTAGAGGAGAAATCCCCCAACAGTCAAAGTGGCCAGAAACATTCTTGTAGGAACAGAAAGAGAAACACTGCCGGCCAGGAGACTCAGATAGGAAATGCTATCATTATAGTAATGCTTAGGGGTAATGACAAAGCACAGTCTTGCAGAGCAAGGTAAATATGCCTTTCTTAGCCGGAATTTGGGTGAACATGTATTAAATACAGGTTTATACAAGCAATAATGGGTCTGTTGAAATGTGCTGTGGCTCTTCAGAGATATGGTGTATAATTCAACTATAATATGTTAAGACACTGACATGATTAAACTCTGTACTCTCTCTGCAGCAGATAGTGAGAAAATCTCTGACTCTGACCCACCGCCTGCCAGCCCTGTGGACAAACCTGATGAGGGGGCCCCTGGAGATGTGGCCCCTGAGGCCCCAGTGGGGGAGACTGATGACGAGAACACTGTCTCCAATAAGACCTCAGTGGAGTCAGTGGAGGCCAACGAGAGCAACAACAATAACACCAGCATCACCGCCAGGGTCGCTTCAACAACTCCAAGAGGTTGGTATAGTTCAATATCTGTTACAACCTCTGTGTGTATGTGTCTCTTTCTGACGGCTTGGGGTAAAGAAGACACATTTCCGTTGAACATTTGTATACATCTTCTTCTAACGTCATGGTATCTATGTCTATTGATGCCGTTAATTGAATATTGTTCCTCGCCGTTTACAAAAAGTGGCCAAAAACAAATCACACCTCTCTTTTCGCTTCTTTTGAAAACACAACGAGACAGATTGGTTTATCCACTTCCTCTTTCTCTGTAATTGACTCAGGGATACAATGTTGAACAGAAGTGTTCTACTATGCCTTGAACATTCCTCTCCTGGGTGAGAATGTAATTAACACAGCATGGTGATAGGACCACAACTCCCAGACTATGTCCATATCTCAGTGTGAAGGATTCTTCTATAATTGGGTGGTGAAGACTGAACCAACAACTCAACACGACAGTTAGTTCAAGCTGTCGTTTTCTAAAGCAACATTCAGTTGGGCTCTATTAGCGGTGGTGCTTGAGTCAGTTTTGAATGTCTGGTCAAAACCGATGGAAAGCATCACTATATGGTCAAGCCATGGCAAGTGAAAGGCAGTAGTTAGCAGCAGATGTGTGTGTTTGACCCTTCCCCTTTACTAAGAGAGAACGCCAGTTGTAATTTCAACCGTTCAGCAGTCCAAAAATGCATGGAACATTTTGTAAACCGTGGCTGCAGGGTCACTCGTAAGAATGGCTGTAGGAGTCCATTGTTTAGATCCCACTACTGTCAGATGGTTCCACAGTATATGATTCAGAACACATGTTCTACCATGGCATCAGTATTGAATGTTCTACTTTGGCAGGGATCCTGACTGTAGGTCTGCTGCCATTACTCCAGCAGCCTTCAGTAACCATTAGCAGGTGAAATGGAGCCATAGATCTATGGTTAAAACTCCCCACGGTCATCACTTCATCTATGTCCTGTCTCCTCATTCTTTTGTTTCTCTCACACACACTTTTTCTCTCTCACACACTTTCTTCTCTCTCTCTCTCACACACTTTCTCAGGACGGGCAATGACCAGCAGCTTCTCTGAGGTTCCTCTGGACAACCCGGCCTAAAAGAGATCCTCCTTTATCTGCAGCCCCTTCACAACCACGGTAAGCCCCCATCGGACCCCCAACCTCCCCCCTGCAGCTGCTGAACTACTTCCCCAGCTCAGGTGTTAGTAAACGGATCAGCCCCCCCCACCCCCACCCTACCAGCCAGGTCAGCAGGCCGCAAACGACTTCTGCTGGAAGTGCCAGATATGTTACTGAACCGGTCTCCCTGAATTAACATTGCAGTATAAATAGGACGTCATAACCACCAATCTACCGGTACCGCTGGCCATTATCTATCAGTCTGCATTAGATTATGGGTTCCCATCTTCCTAAGTCTTCTTGATGAGGCTAATCCACATTTTTATATATATATATTCCTTGAAGGGATGTTTGTGGTTGTTGATGCCTCCCGACTCAACTCTCCATTGACGGTCAGAAGATATTGCAGCATATATCAAAGTTGAATTTCTTGTGTAGGGAGGATTTATATAGGCTCCAGGTTGAGTGAGAGGGACACTTATTTAATGGACAGACGTTGTTTAGCCTCTACAAGAACAAGTCATACAGCTAGAAGGAAACGACCACAACTTGCACATCAAATATCTTTCACAATCTACCAAACAGCTCCCAACCCTCTTCAAGATCTCCTTGCCCACTTGCCACTAAACAATGCATTTCCGATTTCCACTCATCCTCTCTCATACAGTTGTTCTGCTCATAACTCTGCCTCTTATCTCATTTCGATCAGGCACTCCAGCTCGATTCATCAGACAGACCCCAGCAGCTTGGGTCCTCTCGGTCAGTCAGTCAGACAGGAAGTTAGAACTATAGCCCCCTGCACCTGTGTCTCTCTTCTCTCTGAAGCCTGCCACCACTTCAGTGCTGCAGCCCAGGGCCTGGATCCTGAAGACCTGAGGAATCCATCCCACTCTTAGCAGCCGATGATAGGCCCAGATCTTAAGCCCGCCGCCGAGACGCAACGTGTTAACAGTCACAGGTTGCGTCCCATTTCAGAAAAAAGCAGACCTCCAGAAATCCCTGTTGTCAGATGGCACGTCCATCAGGGGTTGTCAGTCCTTCACTTTTTCTCACCTCTCTCTTCCTCCCCTCTTTCTCTATCGCTCAGTCAGTAGTTTTGCTTGGCCTGCTTTTTTGGGTGACCCTTAAGATAACGTGTAGTATTGACATTTCTTCATACAGTATAGTAGAATCACAAAATGTAGAAAGATGTCTAGTGACCATCCCTCATAAAACTACATTTACAGCAGAATGAACTAGGTCTCATAAAACTACATTTACAGCAGAATGAATTAAGTCTCATAAAACTACATTTACAGTAGAATGAATTAGGTCTCATAAAACTACATTTACAGCAGAATGAATTAAGTCTCATAAAACTACATTTACAGTAGAATTAATTAGGTCTCATAAAACTACATTTACAGCAGAATGAATTAGGTCTCATAAAACTACATTTACAGCAGAATGAATTAAGTCTCATAAAACTAAATTTACAGCAGAATGAATTAAGTCTCATAAAACTACATTTACAGCAGAATGAATTAGGTCTCATAAAACTACATTTACAGCAGAATGAATTAAGTCTCATAAAACTACATTTACAGTAGAATGAATTAAGTCTCATAAAACTACATTTATAGCAGAATGAATTAGGTCTCATAAAACTACATTTACAGCAGAATGAATTAGGTCTCATAAAACTACATTTACAGCAGAATGAATTAGGTCTCATAAAACTACATTTACAGCTGAATGAATTAGGTCTCATAAAACTACATTTACAGCAGAATGAATTTGGTCTCATAAAACTACATTTACAGCAGAATGAATTTGGTCTCATAAAACTACATTTATAGCAGAATGAATTAGGTCTCATAAAACTACATTTACAGCAGAATGAATGTGGTCATGTAGGAGAGTGGCATTAGAAGAGAAGGCTACTGCCTAGCACCACTGACAAACCTGTCCTTTTTGGGTATTTAGGAAAGGCTGGATAAGAAGCGTGGGGATTTGTAAGGCAGCCCGTTGCTCCATCCCAGTGGGAAGAATAGTCAGGGTTCCCCCTTTTTCTCCCTCTCTCTTCCTTTATTTCTTCTTTCTCTCGCTCTCCCCCCTCCAGGATGGTTTGAGCAGGAGATTTAGAACGAGGGTGAGTAAGGGGAGAATAGATCTTTATGTTTTAATAATGCAGGTATGCAAGTGTACACTATGCATGTACACTAATATGCACAGTGTAACCATAGTCATTCTTAAAGACGACTGACATGTCTCCAATCTCCGTCTTTAAGGTAGGGGAAAACGTTAGAGAAAGTCTTGCTAGCTTCAAGTAAGGTGGCTATGCTGTGGCTGTGTATATAATTACAATCATTGCCTTCAGGCTGCCATAATTAGTTCATTAGAGGATTGGATAATTGGTCCAGACAGAGCCACTCTCTGAAGAAATGACTACCTTGGTTCAGAGTATTTTACAGTACACAAGGCCCCATGCACCTCATCGTCCCAGGATCCATTCCATGTCATTTATTTACATACGTATTTAACAGAATCGTTGGAGACAGAGTTGACCATGTAGATGGAGAATAACTAACCGTAGATAATATATGACGACGTTAATAATCCTACATGTGTAATGTAGCAAAATACAGCTGTTAAAATGATATGTTTTATGCTAGTTTCTATTTACCTATGTCACAGTGGTATATTATCACATATACACACAGTTTAACATTTTAGTTCCTGGAGATTCTGGTACGTAATTGCTCCTATACCATTGCCTTCCAGAACTTTCGTTTGACTTACACAAACAGTGGGAGCTGAGTCTACCAGGGCTACCTTCTAGCAGCAGGTCCTTGATATGGTTTAGAGTTTCACACTGGGGGAGTGGTATTGGATCACGGCAACTACAGCGGCATTATTTATATTTCGGCAATGGAAAGCAAGACGGCCCACTGATAGGCTTGCTAGTTACACTCATAGGTTCTAGATAGCACCTTTTTTTCTAAGCGTGCAGCCTATTATTCTCACTGTTGAATGGTAGTTATTAACTCTATATTCTCAATACAGTGGAAAAGACTGGATGACACAGCTGCTTCAGCGGTGGATTTCACATTGAGCACGAGGAGAAAATGCCCTTCTTGGAAGGCGAGCTGGGCCTTGCTCATAAACAATAACAAAAGCGGTCTATTTTGTGCTTTACATGCAAAGAAAACATACTGAATCGACCTTGAAGGAGACCTAAAGAGGAAATCAAGAAACAACCAGTCCTTTCTTCCTTCCACCTGGTTTAGGTCGTGATGAGCAAGCTGGAAAGCCTGAACTTGAAAGGTCTCTTGTCTCCCCCATCCAGGGGAGATAATGGACATGACCTGACAGCTCACGAAACAGCATAATTAGCTGGTTAGGCCGGCTGTGTTATTTTCTAATCGGGTTTGCTTTCATGCTGTCAGCTCACAGGGGTTATCTTGAATTTGACTGGAATAGACCGTCGGTCCAGAGAGAGAGACAAGAAAATGTGGACAAGCCTAGCTAGTAATTAGTGTGGGCTGTTTTATTGTTCGAGAGGGGATTTCGTTCGATGTGATTGGACACACAGGTTCAAAGACAGGGAAAGGCTGTGTAGAGACTCAGAGGTCAAGGGTGAGATTATATCTCATATGTCTATGAACAGATCTACTAACTTTGCTTAGATATATTTGTCATTCATCGTCTCCAAAATAAATATTTTTCTTGTTTATGTAGTGGCAATGCTGTCCCCAGTAATAAAAAAGAAACCAGACCTCCATTTTGGGGTTTGAGTCCACCGTTTTGGACGTCCCAATGGCTCCATGGCAGTGTGAGGGGGTGCCTGGTCTCAGTAATAACAGTGGCTGGGTGCTGCTGGGTGGTGTTTCCTGCATGTGTGGGTTTTGATGTGGTGATGGAGATGACAGGGCTCTGTCATGTCACCTGACTGGCTTGATGTTTTATCACAGGGAGGGACTAGTGGAAAGGCAGGCTGGAAAGGCCCCTTACACACACACACACACACACACACACACACACACACACACACACACACACACACACACACACACACACACACACACACACACACACACACACACACACACACACACACACACACACACACACACACACACACACACACACACACACACACAGGACAGAAACAGCTGGTGTCAGCTGATCCCAAATCTGCCTCTTGTGTCCTGCACAACACAACAATGTTAGCCCACTAAGCTAAAAGCCTAAGCATTCGCTTGGGGAGCTCACACAAGTCTTCAGGCCTCAGACAAGCTTGATTCCCCAAACCATGACATAAGCAGTGTACTCTCTGCCCTGGCTCACCAACTGAGTTAGACATTGTGCAGGGCTCCACACTGAGAATCATTCAACAATAGACCAGCTCAGGATGTGTAATATGACAACAGCTGCATGTATCTACAGACTGATATTTATAATGTTATATTAGATTAGTATTAGGTCGTATTGTCTGACTCACATAGCACAAGTAGTCCTCTACTCTGACAATTACCTAGGTAATACAGTATATAGCCATGAGATTAAACACTTATTGGGTTTGAATGAGATTAAAACACACATGTTTGTGTTGGTGGCTGACTGCTGCCTGTGACCGAAGTTTGGAGGTGGAGAGCGTGGAGTCAGGTTTCAGTGTTGATGGTACTTAACTGTCTGAGGGTCCCAAAAGCCCTATGACAAAATGTCGTCTCTGGCGTCTAGTTTTGAATGTGATACTGTTATATACAGCCTCTGGATGTTACTGTTACCCACTGTTGTTCAAAACACATTTCTTTGATCATGAAATGCATCTGGTTTGACATGAAATCCTGACCTGATATCAACTTGTAATCCCTAAATTCCGTTACTGACTGAAAGACCACATAATGAGCATCTTCATAGTCATTGTTTATCACACAGCACTGTCAAATGACACCCCACGTCTCATTTTGTAAAGCCATTACCCTCAACATTTCGTACACCCCTTCTTTAATCCCTTCCGCCCTACTTATTTAAACCAGCGCAACACAGAAGGTCTTGAATTGCCTCCCTGTCTCCGTGTTTCTACTCAGCCAGTGTGTTGAGAGATGCAGAGTAAAGGTTCCCTTTGATGCTCAGATAAAGAGTTAAAGGCCTTCAGACACGCCCTATGCTGGCTGGGCTCCGCAAACACTCTCTCTCTCTCTCTCTCACACACACACACACACACACACACACACACACACACACACACACACACACACACACACACACACACACACACACACACACACACACACACACACACACACACACACGCACGCACACACGCACACGCACACGCACACGCACACGCACACGCACACGCACACGCACACGCACACACTGGCCTGGGTCCCCTCCTACATTGAAGTCACTGGAGGCTCATAGTAATGGCTGGAATGGAGTCATTTGAATGGTATAAACCACATGGAAACCACGTGTCCGGGACCATTCCATTGACTCCATTCTAGACATTATTTTTGTGCCGTCCTCCCCTCAGCAGCCTCCACTGTTTGACGTTGCTGTGCTGCATCCATCACAGATGGTTGATTTCTCTGTGAATCCTCACACCTTGTTTGTTTGCCTCTATTTGTAGTGCTGATCCAGGCCGGATTGTAGCGGGTCTAGCAGTGGATCTATTGACATATACAGGACCAGACAAACCTACTCATTCAAGGATTTTTCTTTATTTTTACTATCTTATACATTGTAGAATAATAGTGAAGACATCAAAACTATTAAATAATACATATGGAATCATGTAGTAACCAAAAAAGTGACGGTGAACCTTCGCCCCATTCTGAGGTCCTGAGCGCTCTGGTGCAGGTTTTCATCAAGGATCTCTCTGTTATTTGCTTCGTTCATCTTTCCCTCGATCCTGACTAGTCTCACAGTCATGTTGCTGATAAACATCTCTACAGCATGATGCTGCCACCACCATGCTTCACCGTAGGGATGGTGCCAGTTTCTTCCAGACGTGACGCTTGGCATTCAGGCCAAAGAGTTCAATCAAATCATAGAATCTTGTTTCTCATGGTCTGAGTCCTTTAAGTGCCTTTTGGCAAATTCCAAGTGTCATGTATGTGCCTTTTACTGAGGAGTGGCTTCCTTCTGGCCACTCTACCATAAAGGCCTGATTGGTGAAGTGCTGCAGAGATGGTTGCCCTTTTGGAAGTTTCTCCCATCTCCATAGAGGAACTCTGGAGTTCAGAGTTACCATAGGGTTATTAGCCACCTCCCTAAACAAGGCTCTTCTCCCCCGATTGCTCTGTTTGGCCAGGTGGCCAGCTCTAGGAAGAGTCTTGGTGGTTCCCTTCCCCAGATCTCTGCCTCGACACAATCCTGTCTCAGAGCTCTACGGACAATTCCTTCTACCTCATGGCTTTGTTTTTGCTCTGACGTGCACTGTCAACTGTGGGACCTTACATAGACAGGTGTCCAAATCATGTCCAATCAATTAAGTTTACAATAGGTAGACTCAAATTAAGTTGTAGAAATATCTCAAGGATGATCAATGGAAACAGGATGCACCTGAGCAAAGTTTTGAGTCTCATAGAAAAGGGTCTGAATACTTATGTAAATAAATTATTTTCCTAATACATTTCTAAAGCCTATTTTCGCTTTGTCATTATGGGGTATTGTGTGTAGATTGATGAGGGGGAAAAATGCAATCCATTTTAGAATAAGGCTGTAACGTAACAAATGTGGAACAAGTTAAGGGGTCTGAATGCTTTTGAATGCACTGTTTATTCAATCTTTGACACTCTTACTGACAGTTGTGGCTGCTTTGTGTGATATATTGTTGTCTCTACCTTCTTAGCCTTTGTGCTGTTGTCTGCGCCAATAATGTTTGTACCATGTTTTGTGCTGCTTCCATGTTGTGTTGCTACCATGCTGTGTTGTTGTCTTAGGTTTCTCATTATGTAGTGCTGTGTTTGCTCTCTTGTCGTGATGTGTGTTTTGTCCTATATTTATTTTAAATGTTTTATCCCAGCCCTTGTCCCCACAGGAGGACTTGTGCCTTCTGGTAGGCCATCACTGTAAATAAGAATGTGTTCTTAACTGACTTCCCTAGTTTAATAAAGGTTAAATAAATAAATAAATATTCCACATGGGAGTATATTCACTTTTGGTTGGTAGGCTGTAAAACAGAAACACTTCCTACAACTGCAACTCAGCTGTCTTTTCCTTTGGTTTTAGTGGTCAGGCGTGTTTCAGACGATCTAAATGTGTTTAGAATGCAAGAGGGTAAATTTACAAGAGGGCCACTTACAGGTGCTAATTAATCTATTATAAACATTTGGCTCACCCAAGCCTTCCTGTTAGCTTTGCATCTGTCATAACCTGGTCGTAGCCCTTTGCCCTTTTCCAGTTTTTAAAAATGTTTAAAAAAAAAAAAAAAATTTTTTTTTACCAACACTTAGTGAAACCATTAGTATATTTAACCATTACTATATTTAAACGTTAGGAGGCAGCCCTGCCTCACAGTACAGTACACAGCTGCTGGTGTGGGTGGAATGTAGCTAATGTAGCTAGCTAGCTGCTCGCTATTGAAACACTATCTCTTTCTGTGGCAGAGGTCAGAGCAACCTGGGTGTCAAATTCATCTTGTGAAAAATCCAATAACTGAGTGAAAAAGACATTTGCTAGTTCAGCCAGTTGATTTAGTGGCAGTTGTTTGCAGTAACAACCCTAAGTATACAAGTCCTCCTTCTCCAACCACTCTCTCTCTCTCTCTCTCTCTCTCTCTCTCTCTCTCTCTCTCTCTCTCTCCTCTCTCACTATCTCTCTCACTCACTCTCTCTCCCTCTCTCTCTCTCTCTCTCTCTCTCCCGCTCTCACTCTCTCTCTCTCTCTCTCACTCACTCTCTCTCTCCCTTTCTCTCTCTCTCTCTCTCTCTCTCGCTGTGTTTGAATTATAGTTTAGCTGTTTTATCATATACTTACACAAAACTCATATAGTCGACTAAAATATAGCCTTCCGTTGCTATCAAACTCTTGTTGCGTAGTAAGCTGATTAGCCTTGTTCATTAGCTTTCTGTAGAATACAAGGGAGTATAATTGATACATTGATTTGAGTATCTATTGCTAGCCCTGGTCTGTGATATTTTTACACACTATACTGTGCCTCTCTTTATGAAAGGAAGTATCTCTCCTTTATGTGACCTGAAACCATGCCCCAACCCATTAGTCATATCGGCAGTGCATTTACCACTGCTATCTGGTCCAGAGATCAGTCAGATCTAGTTTGTATAATACCACACACATCTCACGTGTTCACTTCCTGAACTTGTCTCCATATCACAAAACCGCTAGGTGGGGTCGGTCCAACTTCCTGCTTGGGTTCCTTAACCTTCAGTGACCCTTTGCGGTGGGAGCTAAGTGAAAAGGTCAGAGGTCAGCGCAACCTAATTAAAGGGCATAGGCTGACCACAAGGAGATGAGTGATGTACTCCCTGTGTCCTAGGAGACACACCCACATTCTTTAGTGGTCACTGAGACATGTCCATGCAGAGGTTGACCTAGAGGGAATTGTCCTCATGGAACATCTAGACCTGCACACATTTAAAGCTGTAATATGTAACTGTTTGGGGGACCCAACAAAATTCACATAGAAATGTGTCATTCTCAACTCTAAGAAGTGGTAGATATGTTCTAGGTGCATTATTTCTATACTCCCGGTCTTACCTTTTATAGTTGCAAATTTTACTTTCTGTTTCATACACCAGCTTCAAACAGCAACATATTGTTTGGTATTTTCATAAGATATTTCACAGCGGTTTAGATGGTACATTGTTTCTCTACACTATACATTGCCTGTTTGGTCACATAAACTAAAATTAGGCAAACTATTAGAATTTTAGCAACCAGGAAATGGCAGAGCAATTTCTGCATATTGCACCTATAAACATACAGATGCCACACACACACACACACATACAGATGCCACACACACACACACACACACACACACACACACACACACACACACACACACACACACACACACACACACACACACACACACACACACACACACACACACACACACACACACACACACACACACACACACACACACACACACACACAGCCAGGTAAAGGAAAATAATTCTTAAGAGCTCACTTTTACAATTTCACTGTTCACCATACCCTCTACCTAACCCATTATTGATGGATGTCAGAGAACGGTGATCTCTGACCTTTTTTGAGTGTTTATATTTTAGACTCTTCCAAAGAGTTCCACCGTAGCTGTCACATTTTCCCTTCTCTCTCTTGTATTCCCGCCATGCTAGCAGACCGCTGGTTGCCAAGTGCTGTAAGACACACACCATTATTGACTTCGCTTTAGGAGCTAAATAATAATAATACCGGTCAGTCAACAAAGGAAAGCAGACGATAGAAAGGCAATGGCAATAAAATAATATGGCTATAAGTTTGATATGCTACATGGAAATGGTATTTACACCTTGGTAGCATAGCTTGTCAGAGGTCACCCAGGTTCCATAGCTCTCTAAATAGTGTCCCGTTGTTCGACACAGGGTTTTCCGAATAGCACCTATCTTCATTGCATTGTGTGTGTGATCTGGTAGCATGCTATGATGTGATGCCCACTTTGCCCAGACACTATTCCTATTGCATCTGGATGTTCCATTGAGCTTTACAAAGGAGACCAGGCCAAAGGGCAGTCTATTGCAGATGTAGGATCTTAATTTGGGACAGTTTGCAACAGGAAATGTGGATTATAATTCATCTACATTTTTGTAGGGGTAATTACATATTTCATAAGGGAAAATCAAGTCTGAAATTTCATCATGGAATTACTTAGCCTTTTTGAACCTCAAATAGTCCACGAGTTTTAAATGTCCTGCATTGCAGGAAAGTTATCCTGCAACAGGGTGATCAAATTAAGATCCTACATCTGTACCTATACTCTGTAGTTGAAATCCGGTATCCTAGACTAACAATGAAAGACAATAATCCAGTCATTGAACAAAACCCTTACAGTTCCTCTGACCAACACCATCTGTCACTTCCAGTTGTTTTACAAACAGTCAGTGCTCTGAGTATCTACTAAGAGTTCAGAAAATCATTTGTGGGGAGTTGGGAGGTGCAGTTAGTCGAACGTCTCTAGTAGTCAGCAGAACTAATGTTAGGCTTTGTTTACTGAACAGAATTCCCCTGGGGCAGGATTATCCAGATAATCTCCGGGGAATTGAGTCCGCCTGCCAAATGCCGGATTAGAGAAGTGGCCGATCCTTTCAGCTCCTCTAGAGCCCCTGGGCTCAGTTTTTCAAAAGTGATCTACCCGGATTTTGGCAATCGGATACGATTTAAATTAATAGAACGGGTGTTCCCAATTCAAGTCAATAATTACTCTGTTCTATTCATTCTATTTCTATGCAGTTAATCCTATCCGATAGGCGAAATCCAGATAACTGGGCCCTGGTGATGCCTTCTCCACACTCATTCACAAATACTGTCACGTTTCTATGTACAAAGCAATAAGTACTGTGGATGGATTTAGTCTTAGTTCCTGACATGGTATTTCTATTCTCATGAGCCATAACCAAATCTCTACATCAGTCAAGAGAGAATATAGTATTTCCAACTATCATACTATCTCTGGATGGACTGACGTCATAGTACCAAACCAGTCATCGTTCTGATCTCATTGACAGTCCCCATGTGGTCAGATTGTGTCCTGGAGGCACACTGTTTGGAAGGAGCAGCAGCCATAACAGCTTAGTGTCCATCTCCATAATGCAATACTGTCTGTGACTTCAATAGTATGTAAGGGATAGACCTGTCACCATCCTCTGCTTGTTGTATTTTCAGCCTGTGTCCCCATCCAACAAAATTGGTTGTTTTAGCATTCCTGTCCACTCTTCCTGGGTCGAACCTACTCTCCGGGCCTCTGGGCCTACTGTGATCAGAGACTTGGTGAAAGATGGACATTCACCTGCTGGTATCGCCTCAAGCATCAGCTCCAACCTCCAACATTCCTTCCGCAGGCCCATACTGACGAGTCACACCGCGGCTTAATATGCCTGTGTCTTTCAGTGTGTTAGTCATCTCAGTTGGGGGACTTTTCTCCCCACTCTCCAGGTGTAAGAACAGTTTACTTTAAATGAACGCTTTAGGTATGTTACACTGCGGCCACTATTGCTACATTTTGATGTGTGTTTATGGTGGTTTTAAAATGGGGATGTTTGATAGTGAAATGTTACTAGTTGAGAAATAAGTAATGCGAGTTGACGCAGGGCTGTGCATATTCATGACTATGATGACTTTGGCTTTTGTTGTTGTTAATGTAATGCACTATGTTTATATTGCACATAAACCTATTAGAAGAAACACTGTACCTTTAAATTAACTTGCGGTCGTGTTCTTCCTCAGCAAGCTTTCCCATTGATATTAACAACTGCATACTAAATATGTAGTGAATCGCTGCATTGCTTTGACCTAAAATATATTACGATTAGCTATTCAACTTTTCAGCACTTAACCTTTCAGTTGTTAATCTGTCAGATCAAACAGGTTTTGCGTCCCTAGTTGTTTTCTCTCATTGGTTATTTAGCTGTTTTTACATGCCCATACTAATAGGTAGGTAATTAGCATAAACACATGCATTGCCCTTTCATTCAAAGTGTTTCCAAAAATGTCTTTATGGAAACGGCTTCTGACAAAATGGACAATTACAGTTCTATTGTATTCTACCATGCAGTGTAGGAATATTGACTGCGTGGAACAGGTAGTTTAGAGGAGACCGTTGTGATGACGAGTGGATGTTCCCAAACGGCCTGATCTGCTTTACTGCACGCTGTAAAAGCCCAGAGGAGATGGAAAGAGCGGTGATAAATTGTCATGTTTGAAACTTTCCCTCTGTGATGTCATAAAGCAATGAAAAAAAAGGTATATAGTCAGTTTAGGACAGAAAGGATTTCCACCTGGTGTTTTTAGAGGGGGGTAAAGTTTAAGGTAGTAAACAGGTTTATGCAGGTTGTAGGTAATGAGACAAACAAAATGATAGGTGGAAACTTACCTCCGCTACAGTTCAAACACTTGACTCCTAGGCCTTACTACAATGTGAGAAATATAATCAATTGTAATCACTACTTTTGTAACCCAGTATTTGAGCTCTTGTTCAGAGACCAGATTGAGGAGGTGGTAGTCTCTCGCTGGACTCAGGTTAGCCTTAGTAGCATTTCCCCCAGAGTCACTAAATCCCCAGTGGAATGTCAAGCCTTTCAGTGACTAGGTTTCTCCTTCACTATAGTAACTGCCTAACTGGGGGTTCTCTCCACACAGATGCCTATCTGTTCCTATATGGCTCAACTTTAGCTCAGTTTAGCCCAGCCACTTTACAGAGCTGTGCGAGAGCTCACCTGTCCTGCAATATGCAATCAGCCTCTTAGTAATCACATAAAGCTCTGCAATATGCAATCAGCCTCTTAGTAATCACATAAAGCTGTTCTCTGTTACCTGGTCTCCTTTTTATTGCATGCATTTGAGATTACCGGGGGGGGGGGGTCACATTTGAAAGTGCAACGGCAGGATATAAGAGCTGTGAGGATGAGACACTCCTACAGCATGGTCGGTTTCCATTGATTTGGTCATGTACTATAGACTGCACACCATCCATATCCAATGAACACCTGTGAGCTGTCTTCAATTCGTATTTCGTATTTGAGTTTTATGTATGAAATCTGTACACTCAGCTAAAAGTTAATCTAGTCTAAGTCATCAATGTCTTTTTAAGGAGTTGAACCACCTCAACTCCACGGTCTTCACACCTAGGGGGCATACACCGGTTCGAAGAATCCATAAAAGGGTCATCATAAATCAATTCAATTGAGTTTTTTTTGTTTTTCCCATGTCCGGTATCCTGTCCCGCAAACAGATGTTTCAGCACAGGTGTCAAAGGTCAAAGGCCACGTAAACATGGTCAAAGCAGAAGGCACGGCAGGGGATTACAGGTGACGAGAGCCAGGACAGTGGTGTCACAGAATGACTAAGGACACAACTATCCATGAAAATTCAGCCAGGTAGAAATATAGATGGAGAAAACTGAGGAGAAAGAGCCCTGAAAGGTAGCCCAGTTTGATCTCCCCATCGTGACGCTCCCATCGATTACAAAGCAGGATTAGCAAAGGTTGAAGCTAAGTGCTTTTCGGATGAATAACTGTTCTGCACAACCAAATGAATCATTTGACCCACTGACTTCATGCTGACTTCCACGTTGTTTTCTTTGTGTTCTTTAGACTGAAGAAAAAAGTAAAAGGTCAAGTCATCGGAAACGCCTGAAAACAAAGTATTTCTTTCAATTCATATTATATAGGCAAGTTGATTAAGTTGATGTTTTCTCTGTCTATAAACAATGTAACTATTGTTGTCTTTTATATCTCAGGAATGGAAATGCTAAGTTAAATTTCACAAACGCTATGTTTCTATTCTGTTACTTTTATTATATTGTATTTTTGTTATCGTATGCCTTCGAAGTTAATAAGCATAATTTTGATTCTTTCATTTAAATTCTAAACATATGCCCTGCATCACAGGGTCCATGTCTCTTGCGTGTGTATATAGTATAGATAGGAATGTATGTCTTTAGGGAAGAGTAGCAGTGTCAGAATGTGTTCATGTTGTTATTCTGATGTACTTAGGATTTATACCATGGCATTGTTGAATACTGATCTCTGATTGGCTTGTAGGGCATTCTAGAAAGTTGCCTTATTTATTTACATAAACTCATATGAAGTCATATGAAATATGAGGTCTCTGTTTCCAAGATACATTTTTAGGGAGATCAGTTTCAAATCTTTATGCAGATTTTTCACATTCCCCCTCAAGCTATATTGTCAATTTATTTTTGTCTTTTTGAAAAAACAGCAAAACTTCCATCATCATGTTTTGTACATTTTTTTTTTGGCATGGATTTGGTTACATCCTTTTTGGCTGTTTTTGATGTAAGTAGCTAGATAAATGTAGTGAATGTGTCACAATATGTCTGTTATTGGGCGATCTAAATACTACTCAGCGTGAAGCTTGTGTTTTATTCATGTTCTTCAACTTCCCCTCGTGTCATCTAGGCCTCGTTCAGGAGCCAAACGTTGTGGAAACCCTTCAGATAGAAATGTCCTGATTAGAGCTGACGTGATTCCTGATTCCGCATCTCACAGAGGCATGTCTATTCTGCAAAATACATTTCTGAACGTTTCACAATGTTGAGCCCTGCTAAATGCAGCCCTGGTCCCCAACATACAGTGAACTGGACCCTGCTATTGCGAGGCCACCTGTTAATAACCTCATGAATTAGAAACCAGGCTATCAAGCCAATCCACTGCATCTCCATCCAAGACGACATCCTAAAAGGCTTATGGGTGGATTGCTCTGGATGATGCTAATAGCAGCAGATATGCTATAATTTACACGTAGTAAAACACAACAACTAAAAGGAGAGGAAAGGGAGGCCAGGGCTAGAGACAGTCCAAGCCAAGAAGATAGCAGTGTTGGTTCGTGATCCAGGGGAAATGAAAGTGATACTGTGATATAGCCTAGCTATGACAGATAGGAAAGAAACAGCTGGGAGAGGTGGGATACAGGAGAGAACTCCAAACTGTTTCCTTTACAGGATAGTTTCTCCTCTTTCTACACACTCATTCACAAACATCCCAATGTAGTGTGTGAATTTATACATCCTTTTTTCATGCATCAGGTCTGAAATCTTGACACAAATAAAATGTAAAAAGCTAAGTTGTCCAGAAGACGTTTCCATAAATAATGCTCTGTCTAGAACACCTGTTTCTCTTGTTTGTACATTTTAATAAATCAATCAAAAAACATCTGCAGCATCTAGTTTTGTTTTTTCTAAAAGTGTGGAGACAGCACTTCCTTCTCTCAGATTTTTCAAGGCGAATTTTTTTTTTTCAAGAAACCTTTTTAAAATAGCTGTCATTGTAACAAGGTGTCCCTAGTTACAATGTCATTCTTCTTGCTGACCGGCCAACTGTCCAGCATCCCGCCTCCGGTCCAGCCGGTCATGTTATGGTAAGCGTAAACATTGGCTACAGGTGCGAATGCGTTCGCTTCAAAGTGACAGCGTTAAAAGACAGGAATTCCCTGACACTCTGCCACAGATTCCTGGGACTGCAGTGCAGCACTCCCTCAAGTCTCTAGCAGGGCTCTTTTAGCTGGACTGGCGTTCAAGAGCTAGCTCATCATCACCGCTAATTAGACCTTGAATATAGCCGTGGAACATGGATCGACCAGGACATTCTGTTCGTAGACTCTCGAGCACTCCATCTAAACTCCTCCAGGGTGAACTCTTTCGGCCCGTGTGCCTTCTCACACCGCTGGAGGTGTAGTTATTCCCTGACAATGCACAGTCTTGTGCATTAATGCTTACTTATGACTATCGTGATCATACGTACTTTTAAAGTTTTCTGTACTGTAGTTATTGTACCACCCATCTAGTGCCTAGTTTTTGGGCCTGTTCCAGGTGCTATATGAAGCTTGTCTCCAGGGCTTCTGCCAGGTGATAACACCAGTCCCTACAGCCAGCGGACCAATCGGGTGGTTTTTTTTACATCTTAATCCACCATTAAGAGCTGAAATGCTGCATCGGGTCTTGTGGTGAGTTCATGACGGCAGGAGAGGCACTGGAATGCAGGCTCATACCCTTCAAACCTGACCACAGTCATTGGGGCCTCGCGCCAACCAGCTAAAGGAGGCAGAATACTACCCTCCTCCTCCCATCCTCTCCCTGAACTGAACCGGATCCAAATGTATTCGGATCCTTCTTGGTATCCCCTATTTATACGCTGTTTATTTTTACAGGAGGGCCGGATGATTCGGATGCTTGCGTCAAAGGGTGAAAGCAAAGAGAAAGGGGTTATGGTGGACCCTCTTTCTGGGTGCTATTCTGAGGATGTGGAGGGGGGCTTATCAGAGGTGATCAGGGCAAGAAGGTGGCCACCAGAACTTCTCCCTGTTCAGAATCTGGTATATTGGACCTTCTAAACATGCACTACATGACCAAGAGTATGTGGACACCTGCTCGTTCAAACATCTCATTCCAAAATCATGGGCATTAATATGGAGTTGGTCCCTCCTTTGCTGCTATAACTGCCTCCACTCTTCTTGGAAGGCTTTCCACTAGATGTTGGAACATTACTGCGGGGACTTGCTTCCATTCAGCCACAAGCATTAGTGAGGTCGGCCGTTGATGTTGGGCGATTAGGCCTGGCTCACAGTCGGCGTTCCAAAGGTGGTTGATGGGATTGAGGTCAGGGCTCTGTACAGGCCAGTCAAGTTCTTTCACACAAATCTCGACTAACCATTTCTGTATGGACCTCTGTTTGCAAAAGTGGGCATTGTCATGCTGAAACAGGAAAGGAGTTTCTCAAAACTTTTGCCACAAAGTTGGAAGCACAAAATAGTCTAGAATGTCATTGTATTCTGTAGCGTTAAGATTTCCCTTCACTGGAACTAAGGGGCCTAGCCAAACCATGAAAAACAGCCCAATACCATTATTCCTCATCCACCAAACTTTACAGTTGGCACTATGCATTGGGGCAGGTAGCATTCTCCTGGCATCCGCCAAACCCCGATTCATCCGTCGGACTGCCAGATGGTGAAGCGTGATTCATCACTCCAGAGAGCACGTTTCCACTGCTCCAGAGTCCAATGGCAGCGAGCTTTACACCACTCCAGCCAACGTTTGGCATTGCACATGGTGATCTTAGGGTTGTGTGCGGATGCTCTCCTATGGAAATCCATTTCATGAAGCTGCAGACAAACAGTTTTTGTGCTGACGATGCTTCCAGAGTCAGTTTGCAACTCGGTAGTGAGTGTTGCAACCGAGGACAGATGATTTTTACACACTTCTGCACTCGGCAGTCCCGTTCTGTGAGTTTGTGTGGCCTACAACTTTCCACTTCACAATAAAAGAACTTACCGTTGACAGGGGCATCTCTAGCAGGGCTGAAATTTGACGAACTGACTGGAAAGGTGGCATCCTATGATGGTGTCACATTGAAAGTCATTGAGCTATTCAGTAAGACCGTTCTACTGCCAGTGTTTGTTTATGCATATAGCATGACTGTGTGCTTGATTTTATACACCTGTCAGCAACGGGTGTCTGAAATTGCCAAATCCGGGTTCAAAATAGCAGATTTGGACACTGATAAGCGTTTAAATTGGACGCAGTCGCTGTACAGTAACATGGTATACATGACGTCAGAGATCAAGGTCTCCACTTCACGGTTCAGTATTGGTTTTGACTGACAGCGGTTCTGAATTTGAACACCGCACGCAAAATAAAATATTGTGCAACATCTTTTTGTTGTCTGAGTGAGGGAGATGCTGTAAATAAAGAGGACTCTGTGTATTTTGAAAGACGAGGTGATTAGGATTATAATAAATATACCGCCTTGATGTCATACAAGCCAAACACCAGTTAGTCCAAATGTGTACTTCACACTTCCATATCATAAAACTCATGTCTTACACAGTGTCAACGGTTATGATCACTAAGCTTGATGTACAGTTATAAGATGACATGGCGTCAAACCCTGGGTTGTTCTGAACAGAATGAGCTTGTTTCTACATCTATTGATGATATCTGCGTTTTCTGTGAAAAAGGTGAAAATCTTACTCACTTGTTCAACGAATGTTAATCTGTGATGTTTGGGAAAACCTGAATACTTATTTATCGTTTTGAACACATGTTTTTAACAAGAAGGATATAATATGTTACTATTACAATGATATAAAGACCATTGAAATGATAGTGATTTAAAAAAATTATTGTTGCCAAATACTTTATACACAAACAAAAATGACAAATATTTTTGATTGAATCTTGTTCAGATATTATCCATAGTGAATAACAAAGAATAACATCTTACTGAATCATTATAATGCCATTTTTTTCAGTGAATGCAATTGTACTTTCATATTTTATTTTTTAATATATTTTTTGTATGTATTTAGTATTTTCTTGTTTATACCTGTGTTTTGTTTGTGTTAGACATGTTTGATGTAGTTGTAAGATGTTGATAATTTTGTATAATAATTAAAAAATATATATGAGCCTGTTTGTCATGTTGTTGTAACGGCGTTCTTCGTTTGTCGAAAGAGAGTCGGACCGAAATGCAGCGTGGTTACTCATGTCTTTAATGAAGAGATCGCAATACATGAAAAATACTTATACAAATACAAAAACAACAAACGGAACGTGAAACCTAATTACAGCCTATCTGGTGAAACTACACAGACAGGGACAATCACCCACGAAATACACAGTGAAACCCAGGCTACCAAAATACGGTTCCCCATCAGAGACAACAAGAATCACCTGACTCTGATTGAGAACCGCCTCAGGCAGCCAAGCCTATACTAGACACACCCCTAATCAACCACAATCCCAATGCCTACAAAAACCCCAATACGACAATACAATAAACCCATGTCACACCCTGGCCTGAACAAAGAATGAAGGAAAACACAAAATACTAAGACCAAGGCGTGACAGTTGTGAAGAAATTTGGCGTGGAACAAGCATCCGAATGCACTCGTGACTATTCTATGCACACCAAAATTACAATCTGCTTCTCTGAATTTTCTTGTTTCCACAGTAAGATCGTACGAATGGCTTACCAAGTAAAACTTCCTAGAGGACTCATTCAAGATAAAAAGGAGTTGGAGCACTCAACAACAAAAAAGACAGCCACTGCATTTTGTAACTTCGCCATGTTGGCAGTAGTACACGCTTTCAAATGATGCCCGTCTGACCACATTTAGATTCATAATGGACCTTTTTTGGAATGTGTAAACAACAGTAATTGTGTGATGCTGGGAATACAGGGCAATGCTTGCTCTAGTTCCTCAACAGCAGCTAGGAGAGCTGAAAAAAAAGCACCTTATAGGGAAAGACTCTTTGAGTCATAAAAGTGCATTACTTTGGAGAGGTGCGTGGCCACCTGGGGAAAGAAACCAGTTAGTCCTCTCACTCAAACACTTTTTTTCTCCTCCTTTTTTTCTCTTATGTTGTGCCTACCCCAAATGTCCCATGAATATTCTTATCATGTTACTGAATGTGTCCACAGTTTTTTCAGATTTCCTTATCAACAAATGCGGGGAAAGGTGCAGTAAATGTAAAATGCACATAACGTCAACACTGTAATGTTTGAATTCAGTCTTGTGTCAGATTGACTGTTTTGTCCTCGCCTTTTAGTCTGATAATGTTCTCAATCTCCAAACTGTTCATTTTGAATTGCTACTATGGTTATGCATACGCTTTCCATCTTTCTTCTGTAAGAAACATTTTCATTTCTCCCGATCCTTATAGGCCGATTCCCACGAGTGTAAGCCACTACAGTAACTTTATACCTGACAGAATGGGGACAGCATGGACAAGTGGGCTAGTCTGGTCATTCAACGACAGAGTACAGTGTAACATTCCTATGTAATATACTGTAACTGTGGCAGACAGCGTCCCGGCAGGGTGCATGGCTCTTGCCTGGACAGCAGCTGCAGACCCAGCTCTGCTATATAGGACACTCCATCCTCAACTAAGAAAACATTCCACCCCACTGCAACTGTACTGTCCCCTTCCCACTTCCCCCAACATGCAGGGTTTGACCCTCGTGTAGATTACAGTTCCAGGTTTTCCACTAGAAATGCCAGGGCCCATAGGTTCACTGAAGTAGGATTTTCTGTGACAAGATCCAAGTATGAGGTGACTGAATTTAGTGTGAAGTATGAAGGTGCTGAGTATTTGCCATTGCCTTATTGTCTGTGACTTCTAGACAATGACAAAGAAACAAATGATTGGTTTGAGAAAGACTCTTTATTAATTTTCACTGCAATGTATCGCCAACAAGTAGTAAAGCTTAAATTCAATATTTTTATCAAATAATGCTTGTTTTTTATAGCTACAAGGGACCTGAAGTTCTAAATCAAATATCTAAATGATCCTTGGTATGACCATCTTAAAACAATTCCATTTGTTATCTTAGTAGAACCCCCAATGTGTCCATGTGAAATTATGGAAAACCGTTGTTTATGATATGTTGGGATGTCCATGTGAAATTATGCATTTGTGATAGAAAGGTCTTGTGGGCTATCATGTTGGAACATTCCTGAAAGGAGTTCCTGGATAGAGTACAGGCTGGGCAGGTAGCAGGTTGGCTAGAGTAGAGCCATACCTGAGTTTTGTTATCAGGAAATAGTTGTTGCCTGAATATTTTTTACTGAGAATATCTTTGATTTTTTCAAGTCTTTGTCAACATCCTGTTCTGTTCTGTACAACGTATATTGGCCAATTTGTCCTGCACCTGTTAATATTGTAAATAAAAGCCTCTGAGTGGTGAGCACCAGAACATCCTGTCTGTCTCCTCACTGTCCGATCCTTAACCTCAGCATCTATTTCACACTTATTAACAGTCCTGACAAAGCTTGCTCACTTGAGTACAAAACTGTGGGTGATTAGGGCTGCGTTTACACAGGCAGAGAAATTCTGATCATTTTCCACTAATTGGTCATTGACAAATCACATCAGATCTTTTCACAACAGATCTTTTTCAGAACTAATCTGATTGGTCAAAAGACCAATCAGTGAAACAAAAATCAGAATTGGGCTGCCTCTGTCACGAACAGCCAGAATGCATTGTCCACAACTGTCCCGTGCAGCTGTAACTAGCCATTCATCAACACCATGATGTAGAGGTTTAGAGATGTTCAAGAGCTATAAACTTTACGGACTTGTTGAGAATGCAAAGAATGTTTTTAAACCCGGCGTGAACAGAGTGTGACAGATATGACCAGACAACCTACACGACGAGGTGGTGGTGCTACAGTACACAACAGAACGCAGAAGTAAGTGGTGTCATGGGCATGGTTAGGAATTTACAGACATATATAACTCTAAAGTAAAACAAATGTTTATGTCCTTATATGGTAGCCTACACTATATGGTAGCATACACTATATGGTAGCATACACTATATGGTAGCCTACACTATATGGTAGCCTGCACTATATGGAAGCCTACACTATATGGTAGCCTACACTATATGGTAGTCTACACTATATGGTAGCCTACACTATATGGTAGCCTACACTATATGGTAGTCTACACTATATGGTAGCCTACACTATATGGTAGCCTACACTATATGGTAGTCTACACTATATGGTAGTCTACACTATATGGTAGCCTACACTATATGGTAGCCTACACTATATGGTAGCCTACACTATATGGTAGCATACACTATATGGAAGCCTACACTATATGGTAGCCTACACTATATGGTAGCATACACTATATGGTAGCCTACACTATATGGTAGCCTGCACTATATGGAAGCCTACACTATATGGTAGTCTACACTATATGGTAGCCTACACTATATGGTAGCCTACACTATATGGTAGTCTACACTATATGGTAGCCTACACTATATGGTAGCCTACACTATATGGTAGCCTACACTATATGGTAGTCTACACTATATGGTAGCCTACACTATATGGTAGTCTACACTATATGGTAGCCTACACTATATGGTAGTCTACACTATATGGTAGCCTACACTATATGGTAGCCTACACTATATGGTAGCCTACACTATATGGTAGTCTACACTATATGGTAGTCTACACTATATGGTAGTCTACACTATATGGTAGCATACACTATATGGTAGCCTACACTATATGGTAGCATACACTATATGGTAGCCTGCACTATATGGAAGCCTACACTATATGGAAGCCTACACTATATGGTAGCCTACACTATATGGTAGCCTACACTATATGGTAGTCTACACTATATGGTAGCCTACACTATATGGTAGCCTACACTATATGGTAGCATACACTATATGGTAGCCTACACTATATGGTAGTCTACACTATATGGTAGTCTACACTATATGGTAGTCTACACTATATGGTAGCCTACACTATATGGTAGTCTACACTATATGGTAGTCTACACTATATGGTAGCCTACACTATATGGTAGTCTACACTATATGGTAGCCTACACTATATGGTAGTCTACACTATATGGTAGTCGACACTATATGGTAGTCTACACAAAAAAGAAAAAAGGTTCCAAAAGGATTAGTCGGCTGTCCCCATAGGAGAAACCTTTTTGGATCCAGGTGTCATCTAGAACCCTCTGTGGAAAGGGTCTACATGGAACCTAAAATGGTTCTTCAAAGGGTTATCCTATGGGGACAGCCGGAGAACCCTTTTAGGTTCCAGATAGCACCTTTTTTTCCACAAGAATGTAGATTATATAATTAAATGATTTTTCTTAATATTCTTTTGCCAGGTTACTCTGAATGTCAATTTTCCCTAAGAATAACTTTGTCGATGCATTAATTTGATTACAAAGTGGAGAAAGTCATACTTGGGCCATTCAGATTTGTGGTTACTTGCTGCACTGGGCACACAGGTGAGTATTCATACACTGAGTATACAAAACATTAAGAACACCTGCTCTTTCCATGACCAGGTGAAAGCTATCTCCTTTATTGATGTCACTTGTTAAATCCAGATGAAGGGGAGGAGACAGTTAAAGAAGGATTTTTAAGCCTTGAGACATGGATTGTGTATGTGTGCCATTCAGAGGTTGAATGGACAAGTCCAAAAACGTAAGTGCCTTTGAACGGAGTATGGTAGTAGCTGGCAGGTGCACAGGTTTGTGTCAAGAACTGCAAAGCTGATGGGGTTTTCACACTCAACAGTTTTCCATGTGTATTAAGAATGACCCACCACCCAAAGGACATCCAGCCAACTTGACACAACTGTGGGATACATTGGAGTCAACATGGGCCAGCATTCCTGTGGAACGCTTTCGACACCTTGTAGAATCTATGCCCTGATGAATTGAGGCTGTTCTGAGGGCAAAGGGGGGTCCCAACTCAATATTAGGGAGGTGTTCCTAATGTTTGGTCTACTCAGTGTCCATGATAAATGTTTGACAATGTATATGCATGACCAGTAATCTGTTAGGGACTTCTGTAAATCAATTCATGGAAGATAAAGACAAAATTATGTGAGCGCTTGGGATTATCAATCAATCAAATGTATTTATAAAGCCCTTTTTACATCAGCCGATGTCACAAAGTGTTGTACAGAAACCCAGCCTAAAACCCCGAACAGCAAGCAATGCAGATGTAGAAGCACGGTGGCTAGGAAAAAGTCCCTAGAAAGATCTGAACCTAGGAAGAAACCTAGAGAGGAACCAGGCTCTAAGGGGTGGCCAGTCCTTTTCTGGCTATGCCGGTTGGAGATTATAACAGAACACGGCCAAGATGTTCAAATGTTCATAGATGACCAGCAGAGTCAGATAATAATAATCACAGTGGTTGTAGAGGGTGCAACAGGTCAGCACCTCAGGAGTAAATGTCAGTTAGCTTTTAATAGCCGATCATTCAGAGTTAGAGACAGCAGGTTCGGTAGAGAGAGAGTCCAAAACAGCAGGTCCGGGACAAAGTAGCACGTCTGGTGAACAGGTCAGGGTTCCATAGCCGCAGGCAGAACAGTTGAAACTGGAGCAGCAGTATGACCAGGTGGACTGGGGACAGCAAGGAGTGATCAGGCCAGGTAGTCTTGAGGCACGTTCCTTGGGCTTAGGTCGTCAGAGAGAAAGAGAGAGAGAAGGAGAAAGATAAAGAGAGAGAGTTAAAGGGAGCATACTTAAATTCACACAAGACACCGGATAAGACAGGAGAAATGCTCTAGATATAACAGACTGACTCTAGCCCCTCGACACAAACTATTGCAGCATAAATACTGGAGGCGGACACAGGTGGGGTCGGGAGACACTGTGGCCCCGTCCGGCGATACCCCCGAAAGGGCAAACTAGGCAGGATATAACCCGACCCACTTTGCCAAAGCACAGCCCCCATACCAATAGAGAGATATCTTCAACCACCAACTTACTACCCTGAGACAAGGCCGAGTATAGCCCACGAAGATCTTGCCCACGGCACGAACCCGAGGGGGGCGCCAATCCGGACAGAAAGATCACGTCGGTGACTCAATTCACTCAAGTGACCCACCCCTCCTAGGGACGGCATGGAAGAGCACCAGTAAGCCAGTGACTCAGCCCCCATAATAGGGTTAGAGGCAGAGAATCCCAGTGGAAAGAGGGGAACCGGCCAGGCAGAGACAGCAAGGGCAGTTTGTTGCTCCAGAGCCTTTCCGTTCACCTTCACACTCCTGAGCCAGACTACTCTCAATCATAGGACCTACTGAAGAGATGAGTCTTAAATAAAGACTTAAAGGTCGAGACCTAGTCTGCATCTTTTACATGGATAGGCAGATCATTCCATAAAAATGGAGCTCTATAAAGCCCTGCCTCCAGCTGTTTTCAAGGGACAGTAAGGAGGCCTGCGTCTTGTGACCGTAGCATAGATGTAGGTATGTACAGACAGGACCAAATCAGAGAGATAGGTAGGAGCAGGACCATGTAATGCTTTGTAGGTTAGCAGTAAAACCTTGAAATCAGCCCGAGCCTTAACAAGAAGCCAGAGTAGAGAGGCTAGCAGTAGAGTAATATGTTCAAATGTTTATGTTCCAGTCAAGATTCTATCAGCCGTGTTTAGCAATAACTGAAGTTAATTTAGTGCTTTATCCGGGTAGCTGGAAAGTAGAGCATTGCCATAGTCTAATCTAGAAGTGATAAAAGCATGGATTCTTGTTTCTGCATAATCTTTTGACAGAAAGTTGATGATTTTTTTCAGTGTTACGAAGATTTCCAAAAAAAATCTGTCCTTGAAATATTCTTGATATGTTCGTCAAAACAGAGATCAGGGTTCAAGAGTAACGCCGAGGTCCTTCACAGTTTTATTTGAGACGACTATTCAACCATTAAGATTAATTGTCAGATCCAACAGAAGATCTCTGTGTTTCTTGGGACCTAAAACTATCATCTCTGTTTTGTCCGAGTTTAAAGTAAAAAAATCCCCTTTAAGTTTATATCTGCAAAAAGATGATTCTGAGATAATTGGCTTTAAAGTTCCGAATCCTCATTGGCTTGAATGGTGTCAGTGATTAGTATCTTGTATTCTTTGGATCTTAACAACATGAATTGGGGTATTTAGATACTATATAGGCAGGGAACATTGAACAGAACAAGGCTATGGCAATAATTCCATTTGGACAAAAATGCAGATAGAACCTTTTAGTCCTTAACTCTCGATGGTTGTAATGGGAAAATTTGGAAATTTGGGGAAAATATACATTACCGGAAAGCATGAGTCATGTAAGCTTCTGCCTGGACCTCAATTTGATTTCACCTTAGTGGAACGAACAACTGCTGTAAAAGTCAAGCATGACATAGACAGTAGGAATTCCCCATCTCTTCTAGGGAGGAAAGAGGGGGATTTGAGAATACACTTCGGCTTTGTTCTCCATCCATCATGGGTCATTAAGGGTCTGTCATCGTGTGCCTGTCCCCAGGATGGTGAAGTGAGCCCTGGCAGCAGCAGGAGCTGAATGCCCTGGCCCCTGCCCAACCTCTCTCTGTTTACCAAAGACCATCATTAAGAGCATGGCCCCAAGGGAACAGAGAAGGTAAACCTCACACAACTAGGCCATTGATACAGTACAGTCAAGCTAATGAGTCAGTCAGCACTATGCCATGTGTTATATACTGTTACTGTACTGTGACTCAACAGCTATGGCTAATGCTATCTCTAGGCTAATGCTAGGCTTGTGCTAATGCTAGGCTAATCCTATGCAGCATCCACAGGCAGCACATACACTCAGCGCAACTCTTTTGGCAGTCACTGCTAGCATTTCTACTTAGCATTTAAACCCTGGAACAATCTAATGGTCCATAATGAACTACAGTACTGCCTGGGTTGGATGACAACTAGAGAGGAAACACTATCCTGCTTGGTGCGAAACTGAAAATACTTTCTTAAACCGTAGAAATAGAGTAAATTACCATTGGGGTTATACAGTTATATAAAAAACTTGGTTTGTTTGTTTCTATAGTTACACCATTCGGACACACCCAGCGTTCCATTCCTATAACTGTCCAGACGAGCGGAGGTAATGCAGGACTTATTTAGGAGATGTAATGAAAGGACCTAGATGCAGAATGCATGCCATGCTGGGTATTCGGCACACGTTAAGGGGCGCTTGTCACGGGAGCAGGTTGCTAAGTACCATGCAGTGTTGTCCGAAACGCGGAATCTCCAGAAACAGTACAGCCTTCTATTTTTATCTGCGTTATTTAAGGTATAAGTTCAGCAGCACACCCAGAGTTCACCCACCCATGCGTTGTTCAATGGGCCCCCTTATAAAAATCTCATCCCGGGGGGGGGGGTGAGTGGCGCAGAGTTCTAAGGCACTGTATCGCAATGCTACAGGCGTCACCACAGACCCGGGCTTGATCCCGGGCTGTAGCACAACCGGCCATGATCGGGAGTCCCATAGGGCGGGGAACAATTGACCCAGCGTCTTGTGGGTTAGTGGAGGGTTCGGCCAGGGTAGGCCGTCATTATGAATAAGAGTTTGTTCTCAACTGACTTGCCTTGTTAAATAAAGGTAAAAAATACATTATAAAAAATGTACAGAAGATTTATGTCCAGTGCAACCTATCCGTATTAAATAGATTTATAGATTGAGCCCATTTCACCAGAAAGTGATACAGTGACAGAACAGCCATATAATCACTTGAAACTGTATTTCATTTGTACCAGCTGTTGTTGAATGAGAAATGAATGAATGAGAAATTATTGCTACACTTACATTTCTAGAACAGTAAGTTTGGGTTTCTGCAATAATAATTCCTTATTCTCCTTGACTATACTTGGTAATCATGATAAAAGAGAAAGAAGTATAGAAGACTTGCATTTTTTAATATTGAAACTGTGTGGACCAACGTCATCATGATTATAGCTTAATAGCTCTATAAAAGGTCACTAAGTATATTTATCTTAACGTGACCTTGCGCCGCGCCATACCGAGGGTGCATTCTCACATTCTCCCTGGATCCCCAATCGGACCGCAACGCGTCTCTCTGTCATATTGTGTCATCGTGTCATCGTGACCCACCATCATGAGAACCCAGCGAACCGTGGTGCTTACTGCCGTCCAATCGTAGTTTAGATGAAAAATATAATAATCATAAAAAATCTAAGACATTGACGTGAGAATGCTGAAGATCTGGCTGCTGGCGTAGATGCCTAGATCATGTGTCGCGTCATGAGATGAGATCAACTCCTCTCCATCTCTCCATATCCAGGGAGGACGGGCCTCGGAGGGGGGTTTCCATCATTGCATGGCTTTAAATCTGATGCCAGTGACAGCCCACCGCAAAGGATATATTTGGACGTTCTACTAATCATTTATAGGAAAGGTCATCCAGTGCTTTTTTTAACTACAGCAGAGGCGTGGTCTATCGAATTCTGCAGGTCACTTCCAATCATCAGTAATATAGCCTAGCTATAAACAATTATGACAAGAATCATAAATATGATATTTACTCATACACATATGGAAAGCCTGGTTCCTCTCTAGGGTTCTTCATACTTGGGAGTTTATCCTGGACACTTTGGTTCTGCTTCTGCTTGGACTTTGGGGTCTAGGACTGGTTATTGTGATTTATAGATTGATTGACTGATTGATTGAAATGGCTTTTTGCTTACTGTATCTGTCTGATTGTAATATAAGCTGTTTCTAGTCTAGTGTCATTAAAGGAAGGGGTTTGTTAGGCCAGTGTCCCAGGGTCACTGTCACCCCACCTATCCTGCTAGGCCAGCTGAGGTGCTGGGTGGTTCTCAGTCTGTGACCGAGAGGAGTTTGGTGCCGGGGTGTCCCAGAGACCTGACCCTAAAGGGCACCAACCCCGTGAACAGATCATAAACCGCCACATGACCAGGTCACACATGTCACATTGTTTAACTTATTGCGGCGTTCAATATTTGCCCTGTAGGCCTGTATACCTGGTGCCATTTTGTTTTGCTGTTGACAGTTGCATTTGAAAATGTATTTTGTTCAAGCGAGTGTTGATGTTGAGTTAGGTCAATGTGTACTGTTTGAGTGGACTAAGAGGCTGAACATCCGTTTTGTAAACTGATCCTCCAATCTCTACTGTAGTCCATGTCTATTTCCCAGGGATGAAGGATAATGTTAAAACATGGCTCAAGTTACCAATAAAGTCCTCTCCCTTATAGTTCATGTTATATTACACAGGGGTCATATGGAGGACTACATTCAGTGCATTCAGAAAGTATTCAGACTCCTTCCTTTACTCAATATTTTGTTACATTACAAACTTATTCTAAAATGGATTAAATAAATGTTTTTCCTCATCAATCTACACACAATAGCTCAGAATGACGAAGCGAAAACAGGTATTTAGATTTTTTTTAGCAAATCTATAAAAAAAATAAAACAATTCAGACCCTTTGCCATGAGACTCGAAACTGAGCTCAGGTGCATCCTGTTTCCATTGATCATCCCTGAGATGTTTCTAAAACTTGATTGGAGTCCACCTGGGGTCAATTCAATTGATTGGACACAATTTAGAAAGGCACACACCTGTTTATATAAGGTACCACAGTTGACAGTGCATGTCAGAGCAAAAACCAAGCCATGAGTTCGAGGGAATTGTCCGTAGAGCGCCCGAGACAGGATTGTGTCGAGGCACATGTCTTGGGGAAGGGTACCAAAACATGTCTGCATCATTGAAGGTCCTCAAGAACACAGTGGCCATCATTCTTATACGGAAGAAGTTTGGAACCACCAATACTCTTCCTAGAGCTGGCCACCGGGCCAAACTGAGCAATCGGGGGAGAAGGCCTTGGTCAGGCAGGTGACCAAGAACCCGATGGTCGCTCCAGAGTTCCTCTGTGGAGATGGGAGAACCTCCCAGAAAGACAACCATCTCTGCAGCACTCTACCAATCAGGCCTTTATGGTAGAGTGGCCAGACGGAAGCTACTCCAAGTCTGGAGGAAACCTGGCCCCATCCCTACGGTGAAGCATGGTGGTGGCAGCATCATGCTGTAGGGATGTTTATCAGTGGGAGCTACTGGGAGACTAGTCAGGATTGAGGGAAAGATGAACGGAGCAAAGTACAGAGAGGTTCTTGATAAAAACAAAACCACCTGCTCCAGAGTGCTCATGACCTCAGACTAGGGTTAAGGTTCACCTTCCAACAGTAACACGACCCTAAGCACACAGCCAAGACAACGCAGGAATGGCTTCGGGACAAGTCTCTGAATGTCCTTGAATGGCCCAGCCAGAGCCCAAACTTGAACCCAATCGAACATCTCTGGGGAGACCTGAAAATAGCTGTGCAGCGAAGCTCCCCATCCAACTTGACAGCGCTTGAGAGGATCTGCAGAGTAGAATGGAGAAACTCCCCAAATACAGGTGTGCCAAGCTTGTAGCATCATTCCCAAGAAGGTCCCCCCTTTCCCCCTCTTTTACACCGCCGCTACTCTCTGTTGTTATCATCTATGCATAGCCACTTTAATAACTCTACCTACATGTACATATTACCTCAACTAACCGGTGACCCCGCACATTGACTCTGTACCCTTACCCCCCTGTATATATTCACACTATTGTTATTTTACCGCTGCTCTTTAATTACTTGTTACTTTTATTTCTTATCTGTATTTTTTAAAACTGCATTGTTGGTTAGGGGCTCATAAGTAAGCATTTCACTGTAAGGTCTACTACACCTGTTGTATTCGGCGCATGTGACTAATGACATTTTATTTGATTGATTTGATTTGTAGCGTCATACCCAAGAAGACTCTGTAATCGTTACCAAAGGTGCTTCAACAAAGTACTGAATAAAGGGTCTGAATACTTATGTATATGTGATATTTCTGTTTTTTTATATATACATTTGCAAAAACCTGCTTTTTACTTTGTCATTATGGGATGTTGTGTGTATATTGATGAGGGATAAAACAATTTAACGTGGAAAGTCTTTCCGAATGCACTGTATAGGATGTCTTGGGAACAACACTTCAAGGTTTTCTTTGTTCATAGGTTTTCCTTGTGCATATGTTATCTAGTGTTTTCTGCTGCATTAAACATCAACAGCTTTGTATGATGATATTCTAAACCTTATCAAATATTATCCCATGCAGCGAAAAATAGAATAGAAGCTTGTTAACCCCAAGGTGTGAGGGGTTGTGGTATGATGACACACCAGGGCCCCTGAACACAGGAATAGAGTAGAGGGGAGGAAGAGGACATTACTTTACTGACCTTGGCTTTGGGTATTCTCTGGTAGCCTGTCTGTCAGGCCACCGTATGATAAGAGAGATGTCATGGTTCATTAGCATTGGACCTGGCCCTTCTGAAAGACCCCACTGTTCATGTGAAGCACGATGTGAAATTACCATGGCGATCGCTGATGATATAGCCTATCAGAGCACCGAGTTGACTTCAAAGTGTCTCCGAAACTAATGGGGCAGGTTACCTGCCTACCTATACCTCATAATATCTGGCCATGAAAATACTCGGAGGAAAATTTTATGTATGTGATATTTTAAAACTCGTATTACTTAGTTTTTTGCATTTCATATTTAACTGATCATGTTAACTGACTAAATGGGATTTTGGGGGGTTTTCTATTTTGGTTGGAATGTAGTTCAATAACTGTAGTTCGTGTAACTGCACCAGGTGACCCAATAGAGGGCACTATCGTCAATGTTCCACAGTGTCATTGCCTTGCACTTCAAACGCTCCTTTTCAATGTGTGATCATGTTTAATGCACAATGAAAGCAAACCTCTAAATCAGCACTGGTGTTTGAATCTGAAACATTTAACGTAATATTCCACAAAATCATCACATCCTCCTTAATCTAAGACTCATTCAAAATAAATATGCATTAATCAAACTGTGTCTTTATTTAAGGTCTATTATCAATGTGTTTAGACCAGGGGTTCTTAAACTTTTTCAGCTCGAGACTCAAATGAGAACTTGATGTTCCTCCTGTGACCAAAATCGTCCTTCATCAACCCAAACTAAGAAGAAATAGTGTGTGATTATTTTCATAACCCTTCTCTTACATACATGCCCAGGGCCCACTTTGGGTCCTGACACACATTAAAGCCAATTCTGCATGTGTTGTCTTGAAAACCTGGACACAGCATTTTTGGAGGTCTTCAACTGATGATTTAGGTTTCTTTTGGAGGGGGGGTTGTTTAGGTCGTTTGTTGGGGGATAGAGGAGGATGGGGGGCTGAGACAGGGAAGGCTGGGAGGTATAGAGGAGGAGGGAAGGCTGGGAGGGGATAGGCAGGGGGAAGAGGCGGGAGGGAGGGGATAGGCAGGGGGAAGAGAGTGGGGAGGGTAGGCAAGGGGGGGATAGGCAAGGGGGGGGGGATAGGCAAGGGTACTGGAGGGGCTGTCCAATGTGTTTTCTTAAATTAGCTGTTGGGGGCGGGAGGCATTCTCTCCGTGTTGTCAGAGGGAGGAGTCTGGGGACGCTGTCACTGTCTCCTGCTTCAGTATTACCTGCACCATAAGATCAACTACACTTTTCCTGTGTGAGTGTGAGTGGACAGAGAGAGAGAAAGAGGGAGCAGAGAGAGAGAACCAGAGACCCAAGCTTCAACTTTTCAACTGCCAGAGTGGGGTTGACTTTTTCTCATCTTTTTTCTTCTCAGGAGAGATTTGATTTGAAGGACATTTATTTCTGCTGAGTTATACAAAGTTGCAGGGCAACTGGCAGTGGACATGGCTGGTTGTCTGCAAAGGACAGGACTTTGTAAAGGGCAGGCACGTTTGTTGAGATGCCTCTTTGTGCTTTTCACTCTTGTCTTTTGCTTTTCCTCTGTGGACGCGGAGCCCCACCAATTCGATTCGGCTTTCCTTTACCGACAACGACAAGGACATCATGCTGACAGCATCGTTGTGGCCAACAATGGCCTCCGTGTTCCCTTCGGGAAGTCTGTGTACCTGGACGCTGTCAATGACCTGGTGACTGAGGTGCAGCCCGGAGACCGCTGCTCCATCACGGTCCTGGAGAATGACCCACTGGCCCAAAAACCCGGAATGCTTAGCCCTAAGAAGTTCCCCTGTGCGTTTGGCGGTGATGAGGTGAAATACACTCATTTTGGTTCCCGGAGCCCCAGTAAAGACAGGGTGAAGCTGCAGCTACGCTACGACTCCCAGACGGACACGGTGGTCATCCCCTTCATGCTGGAGGTGGAGGTGGTCTTCCAGCAGCTGGAGGTCCTCACCAGGAACATGCCCCTGGCTGTGGACAAGCTCAACGGCAACAGCAACCCCATCGACAAAAAGGGCCTGGACTTTTCTTTTGAGGATGGTGTCACTCAGTGCAAGGTCGCCACGCTGGTCGGCGCCGGCGGTCTCCCCAGGTATGGCACCCTTTTAAATAATTCCACTAATGGCCAGATGATGGACTGTGATGAGTTTCTTAAGCAAGGCATTCGCTACAAGCACACATCCACCACCAACTCTCCTAACAGAGACTATATCCCCATGTTGGTAGAGCTGCAGGATAATGAGGGAAACACCATTATGCAGGAGCATTTTCAGATCATGGTTAGAATCAGAGAGGGTACAGAGAACACCCCTCCTAAGCCTAGTTTTGTTGCTATGATGATGATGGAGATTGATCAGTTTGTGATGACAGCTATCACTAGTGATATGTTGGCTGCCGAGGATGTTGAATCTGATCCAGATGACTTAATATTTAACATTACGTCCCCCCTGGACCATCAGCAAGGCTACATCATCAGTACAGATGATCAGAACCTCCCCATCACCTCGTTCTACCAGAGAGACATTAAAGATTTGAAGATAGCCTATAAGCCTCCGTCCGAGGATTCAGAAGTAGAGAGGATTTTCCAGCTCGAGTTTGAAATTGTAGATACAGAGGGCGCCGTCTCTGATACGTTTGCCTTTATGATTGTGGTGAAGCCTATGAATACTCTTGCTCCCGTAGCAACCAAGAACATAGGGCAGCTTTTGTTTGAGGGCCAGTCCAGAACTCTCTCCAGCTCTCACAACTTAGAGATCAGTGATGAAGATAACCTGGACAATGTGAAAATCACAGTGGTGGATGGCTTGAAGCACGGCGAGCTGACGGTGCTCGGCACGCGCAGGAAATTCTTCACACCGGCCGATTTAGATGCCGGCATCGTGGTTTACCAGCACGACGGCAGCGACACCTACAGCGACAACATCATTTTTAGAATGACTGATGGCAGCAATGAGGTCGAGTTTTTGTTCCCTATCACTATAGCCCCCACTGACGATGAACCCCCTATTATCAATGCAAACACCGGCCTGGTGCTTTTCAAGAATGAAATCATGCAGATTTCCCCCTTCATTCTGAGCGCCACAGACATAGACTCAGAGGATTCTACCATTAAATTCATCCTTGAGGCCCCATACTCCACTGTAGGGGAGCTTATCCTCAGACAAGTGGAGCCTCCCTCTAACCCCTCTCTCTGGAAGTTCAGTGAGACAGATGAGATGTTTGAACAGGTGGTGACCGAATGTTTCCAGCAGGACATTCTAGATGGGAAGCTCTTCTACCGCCACATTGGGCCTCACAGCACCACCACTGTGATGGATCAGTTTGTGTTCCGCGTCCAAGATGACAATAACCCACCAAACCAGTCCGGTGAGCATACCTTCACCATTAAAATCCACCCGGTGGATGACCTCCCACCAGAGCTCTACCCAGGGACCACGCTTCACATGACAGTGCAAGAGTATGAGCTGACTCACTTCAAGAAGACGTTTTTGCGTTACACAGATTTGGACTCGGATGACAGGGATCTGAAATATACCATCACCAAGTCCCCCACTGACACAGATGAGAACAACCCGGCCCCCCTGGGTGACATTGTTCTGACTGACAGTCCCAACTCTGTGATCAGTGAGTTCACGCAGGCGCAGGTCAACCACCACAAAGTGGCCTACAAGCCCCCAGACCAGGAACTGGGCATCACTCCAAAAGTCCTTCAGTTCACATTCATTGTGGAGGATACTGCTGGGAATACAGTAGATGGACTATTCACTATTTTCTTACAGCCCGTTGACAACAAACCTCCCTTTATCACCAACACTGGTTTCACTTGCCAGGAGAGAAGCACGTACATCATCACTAAGAAGGAGCTCGATGCCACCGACCAGGACACAGAATATGAAAATATTCTATTCACTGTGACCCAGATTCCTCGCTATGGGCAGTTGCAGTATTTAGGGATCGATATGTCGAACAGTGAGACATTTGTCCTGGACGACATCGAAAATGGCCATATTGCCTACATCCATGGCGGGGAGGAAAGCCTCAGTGACGTTATCAAGTGTGACGTCAGCGACGGCTTCCATGAGGTACCTATCATCATCAAGATCTCCATTAACCCAGTTGATGACAAGACCCCCACCATCATGCTCCCTGCTGGCCTTCTAGGGGCATCCATCGATGTCCTGGAGAACGGGGCAACTGAAATCACCAGCAATGTCATCCAGGGCCGTGACGAAGACACTGACGACCTCATGCTGACCTTCATCGTTGAGGAGCCCCCCAGGCTCGGTGAGATCCTGGTGAGCGGTGCCCGCGCCGAGAGGTTCACCCAACAGGACATCATCAACGGTGTGGTGATGTATGCCCATACTAGTGGTGAGATTGGCTCCTTCAAAGAGCATGACTCCTTCAACCTCACCATCTCCGACATGTCCGATGAATGGGTCGTCGGGGGCAACAAGGTCCAAGGAGTCCGGGTGCTCGTCACCATCCTGCCCGTCGACAGCATCCCACCCATTGTCAGCGTCGGGGAGCAGTTTGTGGTGATAGAAGGGGAGAAGAACGTCATTACTCTGGATCACGTTATGACTGAGGATATGGACACAGACAACAATGACATCCTGTGCACCGTTATTGTCCAATCAACATCCGGGTACGTGGAGAATATCTCCCCAGCTCCAGGTTCTGAGAAGTCCAGAGCAGGCACCGCCATCACCGCCTTCAGCTTCAAAGATGTATTCCTCGGTCATATCTACTATGTCCAGAGCATCCACAAAGGTGTGGAGCCTGTGGAAGACAGGTTCACCTTCCGTTGCTCCGACGGCATCAACTTCTCTGATCGCCACTTTTTCCCCATCGTCATCATCCCTGCCAATGATGAGAAACCAGAGATCTTTATCCGTGAGTTTGTCGTGATGGAGGGCATGAGTCTGGTCATCGACACACCCATCCTGAATGCGGCCGATGCAGACATTCCAGGGGATGAACTGGAGTTTGAGATCATAAAGAACCCCAAGCATGGCAAGATAGTTCAGCAGCTTACAACGGGCACAGTCCCTGTTGTCAGGTTCTCCTTGGAACAGATCAATGAGGCCTCCAACATCATCTATGAACACGACGACTCAGAGACCAAAGAAGACAGCTTCGAAGTTAGGCTCACAGACGGGAAACACAAAGTGGAGAAAAAGATTCTCATCATGGTGATTCCTGTCGATGACGAGACACCGAGAATGGCCATCAATGATGGACTGGAGGTTGAGATCGGAGAAACCAAAATAATCAACAACAGGGTCATGAAGGCTACTGATCTGGACTCGGAAGACAAAGAGCTCATCTACGTTGTGCGCTACGGCCCAAGCCAAGGCTATCTCCAGCGTATCACCAAGTTCGGACACGTTGTGGGCAACATCACCCTCGACATGAACTTCACCCAAGACGAAGTCGACAAAAACCTGATCCAGTATGTGCATACAGGCCAGGAGGGTGTACGTGACCTGCTTAAGTTCGACGTTACCGATGGCATTAACCCCCTTATCGACCGATACTTCTACATCAACATCGGGAGCATCGACATGGTTTTCCCCGATGTCATCAACAAAGGCGTGACCCTAAAAGAAGGGGGCAAAGTGACTCTCACCACTGACCTGCTCAGCACCACTGACATCAACAGCCCGGATGAGTTCCTCAGCTTTAGCATCACACGTGCCCCTAGCAGAGGCCATCTTGAATGCACTGACCTTCCAGGTGTGCCCATCTCCACCTTCACCCAGCTGCAGCTGGCCGGCAACAAGATCTACTACATCCACACCTCAGACGATGAGATGAAGATGGATAGCTTTGAGTTTGAGGTGACTGACGGCTACAACCCGGTCTTCCGCACCTTCAGAGTGTCCATCACGGACGTGGACAACAAGAAACCTGTCCTGAGCGTCCACAAGCTGCTGTTGGGAGAAGGAGAAAACAAGCTCATCACCCCATTTGAGTTGACAGTGGAGGACCGTGACACCCCAGACAACCTGCTGCGCTTTGTGGTCACCCAGGTGCCGGTTCATGGCCAGTTGCTGTTCAACGGCACCCAGCCAATAAACACCTTCACCAAGCAGGACCTGAACGAGAACCTCATCACCTACAAGCACGATGGCACCGAGTCCAACGAGGATAGCTTCTCGTTCACCGTCACCGACGGCACACACAGCGACTTCTACGTATTCCCTGATACCGTGTACGAGACACGTAAGCCTCAGATGATGACCATTCACATCAGCACTATTGACAATGGGGTCCCCCCAGATCGTGGTCAACAAGGCTGCCCCGTCCCTAAGGGTTCTGCATAGCGGTCACCTTGGCTTCCTGATCACCAGCAAGGCCCTGAAGTCTGAGGATCGAGACAGTCCTCACAAAGTCCTCAAGTACTCCGTGGCCGAGGCCCCACAGTACGGCTTCATCATGAACACTGCCCTGGGCAATGACAGCATCAAGGCCTTCACACAAGGTAAGACTAGCATTTAATATTACATATATAACAATTTAAAAAACAATTGAGGAAAAAGTGAACGAACATTCATAAAATTAAAATCTGACATATTTACCTTTTTTCCCAGAAAAAAAAAGTTATGAAGTTATGTACTTTGGGAAAATTATGTTTACAATATCAGTAAGACCAGTATTCACACTCCTGCCAGAATCAGTATTTGGAATGCCTTTGACTTTGACATAATCTAAAATGATGCCTGAGGGCTGTAAGTAACCTTCAGTAGAAAGTGGAGTAATCATCTCAGATGTTCTAAAGAATGTAGAGATTCTCCTCCTTACATTTCCAATTCACCCTTTCATGTCATCAGCTGATATCGATGAAATGAAGATTTGCTACGTGCTGCTTGATGGTAGCAACGCCACAAGTGATATCTTCTACTTCACAGTTGAGGATAAAGGTAAGACCCTCTTTTTAAATATTTGAACCTCATGCTCATTGACGTTGTTGGGCCCCATTACTGCAGACTTATATCACATGGCCTGCAGGCATTCTTTTTCGGCTTCAGCCTTCTTTTAAGATTGAATCTCTTTGAGATTGAATCTTCCTGCTCTCTGTCAATCTCCAAAGTGTTTGCATCACAAAGACTTAAACGCAGTTCGCCATGACTGACAGCTAGCACAGAGCCCCTTCTCTCTCCTCGCCCCACTGCTGAGGGTGGCAGGTTTAAAGAAGGTTTAAAGAAGGGGTGGAAGAGGTCAGTGGGGACATGGGCGAACAGTGTCCCTGGGTGTGTCAGGAGTGAAAGGGATGGAACTCCCGGCAATTAAAAAAGCTCTGAACTTTATTGTATCATGAACAATGGGGGTTTTCCTTTGTGGTTTTTGTCCCTGGGTTTTCTTCAGTGTTTGAAGTGATAGCATGAAACCAAATTTGCCACCTCCAATGCCTCCAAGGCATTCCAAGTATTCATCAAACCATATGTCCGTTTTTATGGAAATCGATCCTAGATAAGTGAGAATAGCATGAGCCTTTGACCCTGTGTGTAGAGGAAACTACTAATTTTGAACAGCAGTTTTGTAATGATCAAGGTGACTGTTAACCTGCTTCATTGCTTCTCTAGGTTAGTGGAACAGAAACGTAACTATTTCATAGTGAAGTTAGCAAGTTTTGCTTCACAATCCAAAATTCTCATGGAATCATTTAAAGTGCTTCTATTTTTTTTGGATTCTATTTTCTGTTTGGCTAGTCATCACCATCCGAAAATGGTCTTCATTTTGCTGCCAGATCCATTCCTTACCTTCTCTAGGGATCCTTTGCTTGGAAGGTTTTGGATTTCAGTAGCTGTGTGTATTTATATTCCCCCTAGAAATTAACATTTGGTCCGATGTCATATGAACCGTACCTTATTGGATTTCATAACTATCCACACAGGTTGCATTTCTATCGTGACAATCCTATTGGTGTTTTCAGTATACAGTCATTCAAATGCATGATTATGATGTTAGTGTTTGTATAACGTAGCTTTTCTATGGTATTGTCGGTAGATTTCAACTATTGGAGTAAAGCATGTTTCTCATAAAATACGTTTTTGGTTTCAAAGTATATTCTACATATTCTACACATTTGTTGTATCACACACAGTCTGTGTAGTTTTGAAACAAATCAGTTGTTGGATATTCGTTTGCGCTTTGTTATGGTTCACTTCATCCAAAGTACCATTGTGGACCTAGTTTAACTGCATCACGGATATATATAGCGAATGCAAAGCAAAGGATCAAAATATAGCAGGTGGGGATGGGGACATGCGTTGCTATTTTAACATCAGCTGTAAATGCTTAACACATTCTGAGGTTTTGAAATGCATCCCTCCATGAAACACTGTAAGAAAGGTTTGGGCTATATTTATGCTGGATTGAGGACTAGCTAGCTAGCACAATATCATCTATCATCATCATCATCATCATCATCACCATCACCATCACCATGTTTGATGGCCACGGAGGGTTTAGGTGTCATGGCCTTTTGGTCAATTCCTCTTGTTGTTTTCACCAAGTTTAACCCCTAAATTAACCCTTTCATCTTCATGTTAGCGTTCACGCCCGGTAATGAACGCTCCTGTTAGGACAGAGAGTTGGCTGTGAGAACAGAGTGGGAGAAAGGTTGTTAACTAGTTTCTGAAGATATTGCACAACAAATAATTATTTTCCCGTACTGTCCCTATCCACACATGCTGAAATACTAAGACTTATTTTCTTAATTATTTATATTTTTTAATGCATGTGTCTTCACAAAGTCCTCTTACTCTGCTAAAGCAGAACATGCTGAATTCCAGATGGCCATAAATGGCTGTCGCTCTCAGACAGTATAGCCTTAATGGATAACAGGGCTTTCTTTCTCAGGGCTGTCTGTAATTGAGGGTCTGGCTACAACAGGGAAGGAAGGGGACACAAGGGCTTCAATTAGCTCCACAATCCCCTGTGTTTGTAGTGTAGTCTGTCCCACTGTTCTGTTTGAGATTCCAGCCAGCACATCTGAACCAGGTGCAGGGTTGGCTCTATACCTCTCTGCCATCTGTCTAATGTGACTTTGTTTCTCTCTGACTACGTTTAACATGTGCAGAGCACTGAGTCAGGGCTGGTAGGACACACACACACACACACACACACACACACACACACACACACACACACACACACACACACACACACACACACACACACACACACACACACACACACACACACACACACACACACACACACACACACACACACACACACACACACACACACACACCGAGTAACATCAAATAAAGGCATGAAAAGGCAACAATTGCCTGAGTCTGTTACTGGCATGTAGGAACAAGTTGACACATCATTCTGTTGGTCAGCGAATTTCCCCCTAAAAGTTTAGTGTTTTCTAAAAGTGTGTGAGAAACACCGCTGGACGTTCTAGATTCTATAGAATAAATGTCTGCAGCAGAAGTGACCATGAACAATACCTTAAAATTAATATTATTTACACCCTAAGTGTGCAAAATTCACATAGAAAATAGTCCAAATGGCTGCATTGTCTCCCTGTAGAGTTGTATTGCTGTATTGAAACAACATGTCATAAATAATGTGTTATGGGTAAGAAGAGAAAGAGTATTTCCCCTGGGTGGGTCAGGGGGGTATTTCCCCTAGGGTGTTGGTCAGGAGTGGGACTTATTATAATTTTAAAGTTAATTTCCTGCAATTCTACACATTTGCCGGCCCTGATTACAACAAATTTAGGGGCCCTATGCCATGGGCTAAAGAGTGTAGAGACATAATGAATAGTAATGTTGAGACTACCTGACTGAATTGCTTTGAATGAAGTTCTCCCCTCATCCCTCACCTTGATGGGAATGTAGTGATATAGCATAGCAAAGTGTTAGCATAATTCTTTATGTGTGAAGTGGTGATGTAGCGTTAGCATATCTGAAGTGGTGAGCGTTAGCATACCTCAAGAGGAAGGAGATGATTGTGGACTACAGGAAAAAGAGGACAGGCCATGCCCCCATTCTCATTGACGGGGCTGCAATGGAACAGGTTGAGAGCTTCAGGTTCCTTGGTGTCCACATCACCAACAAACTAACATGGTCCAAGCACACCAAGACAGTCGTGAAGCGGGCACGACAAAACCTATTCCCCTCAGGAGACTGAAAAGATTTGGCATGGATAATAAGATCCTCTAAAGGTTCTACAGCTGCACCATCAAGAGCATAGTTGCATCACTGCCTGGTATGTCAACTGCTCGGGCTCCAACCGCAAGGCACTACAGAGGGTAGAGCGAACCGCTCAGTACATCACTGGGGCCAAGATTTCTGCCATCCAAGACCTCTATACCAGGCGGTGTCAGAGAAAGGCTCTAAAAATTGTCAAAGACTCCAGCCACCCCAGTCATGGACTGTTCTCTCTGCTACTGCATGACAGCGGTACCAGAGCGTCAAGTCTAGGTCCAAGAGGCTTCTAAACAGATTTTACCCCCAAGCTATAAGACTCCTGAACATCTAATTAAATGGCTACCCAGACTATTTGCATTAACCCCCTCTCCACACCACTGCCACTCTCTGTTGTCATCTATGCATAGTCACTTTAATAACTCTACCTACATGTACATACTACCTCAACTAACCGATGACCCCCGGACATTGACTCTGTACCGGCAACCCCCTGTATATATTGTTATTTTTTTAATGCTGCTCTTTAATTACTTTTATCTCTTATTGTTATCTGTATTTTTTTAACTGCACTGTTGGTTAGGGGCTCGTAAGTAAGCACAACATTTCATTTGGCACATGTGACTAAACAATTTGATTTGATTTGATTTGCTGAACTGTGATTAATACAAGGCCTTTTGATTTGATTTGATTTGCTGAACTGTGTCACCCTGGGTCCACACTACAACAGTTCCAGGCCTTCCTGGTCCAGACAGGCTGTACTGGGTCCACATCTGTTGATGGGGGTCCTGGCAAGCTGAGAGCCAGGCAGGCTCAACTGGGTCCAGGCAGGCTGTACTGGCTCCAGGCAGGCTGGCTCTGGGTCCAGGCAGGCTGTACTGGGTCCAGGAGGGGAGAGACCAGGCAGGCTGTACTGGGTCCAGGCTGGTGGCTCTGGTACTGTGTTTTGGAGGGAGAGACCAGAAAGGGGTTCAGCTGAGTCAGATTTACTCTATGTGGTACCACACCTTTTACACTTTCTAGCTGCACACCAAAATGAATACGGAAGTGTCATTAATGATTTGAATCCTTTCATCATTCAGATAAACATGTTTCCATTGAGGAAATAGTCCTGCAGATACATTGATAGTTTCAGCTGTCTTTAACCTTTTACTGCAGTGGACTAAAGTTGCAGCTGTCTTTAACCGTTTACTGCAGTGGACTAAAGTTGCAGTTGTCTTTAAACTTTTACTGCAGTGGACTAAAGTTGCAGCTGTCTTTAACCTTTTACTGCAGTGGACTAAAGTTGCAGCTGTCTTTAACCTTTTACTGCAGTGGACTAAAGTTGCAGCTGTCTTTAACCTTTTAGGGTTTTACTGATTCAGTGGTCTTAAAGTTGCAGCTGTCTTTAACCTTTTACTGCAGTTTCTAAAGGCAGCTGTCTTTAACCATATTACTGCAGTGGACTAAAGTTGCAGCTGTCTTTAACCTATTTACTGCAGTGGACTAAAGTTGCAATACATACTGTCTTTAATCTTTAGGGTCATACAGAGTGATTCTTGGTAGTCTTAAACAAATGTACTTTGAAACAAAATATACAATATCAACACACATGGCTGTCTTCATCAAAAGAAGACATCTGTACCATACCTTCAGAGACTTAAAGTCTCCATGGTGGAAGGGTGGTGATGTGAGGAAAGGGGGTGAAAGAGGGAGGAAGGGGAGGAAGTATTCCCAAGTCCCAGCAGGTGTTGAGAGACACAGAGGCAGGGGGTTAGTGAGGGGTGACTTCCCAGTGTCTCTGCATTGTTCAAGGAAGGGGTCAGCAGTTGCCACACTGTGGGAGGTCTTGTCTCTTGAAATGGACAGTGGCCACATTCCAAGTCCTGATAGCATATGCTGTCCTTTTTCTGTCAGGACCCCAGAGCGAGACCCTGCGGAGTGCCTGTTTAACTTTTCACCCTTCGGGGAGATACCAATGGATGGTGGAATGTGTAAATCATCATTCAGCCCTGAGGAGTAGCAATTTAAAAATGTAAATGCATTTTGGAAATGGTTGTTTTATGTCAAAACAATAAGCAGACTGACTGAATCATAAGTGACAAACTCAGACAGGTTCCCTTCATTCAAGCCTTAATGTATTATTTGATGAGGGAATACCTTACCTTGAGGCCCATGAGGACCCAACCAGCCCACTGGTTCTGTTCTGAGGGGCGATTATAAGGTACTCTGATGGATAAAGTGAGCAGAAGGTATAGACCTACTCCCTCATCTCCAGGCATATGGCCATGTAGAGATGTCCTCTTCGTTGAGTGATGGACTCAAGGAGGAGTTGTTAGAACAGGTTAGAATGGTTAGGGTTAGGAGGACGGGGTATTATTACCATCACTACACAGATAACTGATTATTGATCTAGTGTCAGCCCTCCGTCCCTTCACCTAATCCTGCTGGAAGACACAGCAAAGCCCTGACCTGGAATGGAATTCTGCCTCACTCAAAATGGCCACCTTTGAATGTTTCCTCAACACTGTTTTTGTTATTGTTGGCTATCCCTGTGTAATAACAAGGTGTTTGATGACAAGGTGCTTGGATGAAAGGCAGTGTCATTCTATCATAAAAGGCTAGATGTATTTTCAATTTCCATATAGCCTCTTCAAAGGAAACTAGTCTAACGGCACAACTATTATTAGCCTCTGAGCTCTATCCCAATAATGAATAAGTTCAGTGTGTCAGTTGGGGTTACTCCTCTTCTGTCATCCATACAATCAGCACAACAGAGGCTAGTATAACCCCAATCAGAACAATGTCAATCCGATCCAATCAGCACCTGTTGAACAATACGATCCAATCAGCACAACAATACGATTCAATCAGCACAACAATACGATCCAATCAGCACAACAATACGATCCAATCAGCACAACAATACAATCCAATCAGCACAACAATACAATCCAATCAGCACAACAATGCAATACAATTCAGCACAACAATACGATCCAATCAGCACAACAATGCAATACATTCAGCACAACAATACAATCCAATCAGCACAACAATGCAATACAATCAGCACAACAATACGATCCAATCAGCACAACAATGCAATACAATCAGCACAACAATGCAATACATTCAGCACAACAATACGATCCAATCAGCACAACAATACGATAACAATTGACACTCCTCCTGAACAAAGTCTTGCATCAGAGTTTTAAACTCATCCAGGTAGTTGGATAGATATGGGAAGTCTACATCAGATTTTTTAAAGAGCGCTCATTAAGAAAATGATAGGCTAGTGAGTAGATAGTGAATATTAGCTTCCAGGCAAACTCTGCCAAGGTTAATACGTTATGCAAGAGGAGGTTGTGCCATTTTAGGTTTCATAGCAATAGCAATGATACAAATGTACATATATAGTCATGCTAATTGGTTGTATTTTGAAAATACCCTCCCTGTGTTGAATCATTCTCGGTTTTATAATCTGGTAGCTTCCCCTTTCATTCCAGGCTCCTGCTGCATGGGGAATGATAGTAGACCAGTGGCAGAGGTAACAGTGTTATTCGATCATTCCTGGGAACAAGGAATGTGCTTCCTGCCTTCAAGACTCCCGTCTCCTGCCACACACACACAGACATACCTGGAAGTGAAGTGGGAACCCTAGTAGACAGGTGTATGGGACTGGGAGAGTTCCAGGACAGGCAGTATCCCCTTTCATAGTCCCCCACAGACCCCACTCACAACCCCACAGAAATCAAAGCCAATACTCAGATAGGAACGTTTGACTGCATCACAGCCCCTGCTCTGTTCCAGAGGGGTAGAATGGCACTTTTTCAGAGGAGGGGAATAGTCTTTTTTTTAGAGAGAGAGAGAGAGAGGAGAGAGAGAGAGAGAAGAGAGAGAGAGAGAGAGAGAGAGAGAGAGCCGGCGAGAGAGAGAGAGAGAGAGAGAGAGAGAGACAGAGACAGAGAGAGAGCACGTATGATGTTCCATAGTTGTTCCCAAGCTAAAACATTTGTTTCCAGAAGGGCTAGTGCACAGCACATAACAGTACTGTAGGTTTGTGTGCTGTCGAGGCAGTGAGAGACAGTGAATGAGGCTTGAGTGGGTTGGGCCATTTTACACAGCAGGCACCATGACTTCCTAAGTGTGTTCGGATCTAACCTGTCAGCCATGTCAACATATGGCCAACAATTTACTGTCCCCTGGTGCCAAAAGGTCTACCTACATGTATACTGTGACTGTGATAAGCTTCTTCTCTCCCTCTCTTTAAAGCTCTCTCACTTGCCTCCTGACACGGGGCAGATAGATTTATTGGGGTTGGGAGAGTGTTGGTGTTATGATGTCTGGCCCCTAGAGGTTATTCATGTCTGCTTCCATATGGCAAAGCTGTCTGCTGCTCCCCATACTTTCTTTTAAAACTGTCTTTATATTCTATACTTTACATTATATTCTACTCTCTCGCTGTCTGTCTGTTTAAAGATTCACTCTGCACTTCAGAGTGTAAATGGCAAATTTCAGAATCATTTTTCAAACCTCAAATACACTACATGTTTTAAATGTCCTACATCGCAGAAAAGTTATCCTGCAACAGGGGGATCAAATTAAGATCCCACATCTGTATGTCTTCCACTTAAGCTATCCTCTCCTTCACTTATATTGACATTTTAGTCATTTAGCAGATGCACCTTCTATTCCTTTCTATTCTCTCTCTCTTCTATCATTCCTTCCCTCAGTCTATAAGTTCTGTGAGGATTCACAAAAATCCTGACACCACTTAGTCGTTTCATTGAGCTCAGTTGGTAGAGCATGGCTCTTGCAATGCCAGGATAGGGTTCGATTCCCGGGATCACCCATACGTTAAATGTATGCAAGCATGAGTGTAAGTAGCTTTGGATAAGTGTCTGCTAAATGGCATATAGACTGAGTGTGCAAAACATTAGGAACACCGTTCTATTATTGAGTTGCACCCTTTTGCCCTCAGAACAGCGTTCCACAAGGATGCTGGCCCATGCTGACTCTAATGCTTCCCACAGTTGGCTGGATGTCCTCCCGGTGGTGGACCATTCTTGATACAGACGGGAAACTGTTGAGCGTGAAAAACCCAGCAGCGTTGCAGTTCTTGACCCACTCAAACCAGTGTACCATTCACCCTCTGAATGGTACACAAACACAATCCATGTCTCAATTGTCTCAAGGCTTAAAAATACTTCTTTAACCTGCCTCCTCTCCTTCATCTACTCTGATTAGAAGTGGCTTTAACAAGTGACATCAATAAGGGATCCTAGCTTTCACCTGGATTCACCTGGTCAATCTATGTCATGGAAAGAGCAGATGTTCTTATTGTTTTGGACACTCAGTTTTGTGTATATATATATGATTAAATTATTCATTTTGGCCAGTTGCCATGGACAGTTAGGTTAGTTTTCTCCAAAATGATGCAATAAGCGCCAGTGGCACCATTGGGGTTGTCCCAGTCTCTCTGTCAACTTGTGATGTGCGGCATGCTGCCTTTCCGGCCCAGATCAGGTCACTGTTCTGGAGTCAGTGTTATTTTACAGTGCACGGCAGTGGCCAATAGGATCTATTAATATGCCTGGCTCCTCCAATCCAAAATCCCAACCATGGGATCTTCGGAATGCCCCAGAGGAAACTAAGTTGAGCACTCTGGCATTTGAGAATATACTTTCTGTACTGTAGCGCCAACGTTAAAAAAGAGAAAGCTGTTGTAAATGAATAAATTGTATAGAAATTCTGATCGTACACCTCAATATAATGACTAAATGAATGGACCACATGTGAAATCTATATTCACACAGGTGTTGTTGATGGTTTTAGCTGTAGAGACTGTAATAATAAGGGCCATGGATAGCCGGTTAGCGGTTAGAGTGTTCTGAGCAAGGTGAAAATGTGCCCTTGTGCAAGGTACCTAACCCTTATTTGCTCCAGGGACGCCGTACCTGACCCTGTAAAACAACCACAGGAGGTTGGAGGCACCTTAATTGGGGAGGACGGGCTCATAGTAATGGCTGTAACGGAATAAATGGAATGGTATCTAACTCATCAAACAAATGGTTTCCATGTGTTTGATCCCATTGCAGCCATTAATATGAGCTGTCCCCCCAATATGAGCCGTCCTCCCTCACCAGCCTGTGAAAACAACACATTTCACTGCACCTATCCGGTGTACTGTATGTGACAATAAAACATGATTATTGTTTTTGTATATATGTGGTTGTGTTGCCTACTTTAGTTGATTGCAAATCACTCTGGATAAGGGAGTCTGCTAAATTACTAAAATGTACATTTCTGCAAGTTTATGCCGGGCCATGTCGCAGAGTGCAGAGTGCAATGTGACCCAGTATAAATAAAAAGAGGAATGAGGAAATGTAATAATCATGGTCCTCATTCCTGTCACTCAGCAGGGATATACTTTCATGGGCGCCGCTTTCTGTTGCTCACCCTTGCATCATTCTCTTGGCTGTCAAAACCTCATTCTGACCAATAATATCCCCCCCCCCCTCCTCTTGAGTCCCACCCACCATCCTAAGTATATCTATGTATGGCTATGAATACTGTAGCAATGTAAATAGAACCTGATGACCTGATGAAGAAGGTGGAATGAAAGGACACTGGGGGGGGGGGGGTTCTGTAGTGCTGCTGGTTGCTTTGTGGATGGATTGCTGACCATGGTCGAGGTTGAAGATGACAAAGGTTAAAACAAGGGTATCTAATATCCCATAACTCTTTGCAACAATGGGACCTAGTTAGCTAAGTGTGCTGGTAGTTAGCAATGGCGGACAGGCTCATTGTAATGGCTGGAATGGAATAATGGATCGGTATCAAACACATCAAACATATGGAAACCACATTTGACTTTGTTCCATTTATGCCACTTTAGCCATTCCAATGAGTCCATCCTCCTATAGCTCCCCCCCACCAGCCTCCTCTGATGTACAGTCAGGAGATACAATCAAACATGTTTGGAATCGGAATGAACCTAACTGATGTCTCCATTATATCCTTAGTCATCGAGGCTCACAGGAGACCATCTTGAGAATCTTGGCAAATCCCCTGACAGGTCATTAAAATGACAGTGGTAAATTAATTTGACCTGTTAAGCCACTAAAGTTACATGTTGTTGGAGCATAGGGGGGCAAGCTAGCTATCTACAGTGTGAGTTAGTTATCCAAATGTGGATGCACCGTAGGGAGCCCCATACCTGGAAAACATGCAGTCTTCTCACTCAGGTCTAAGAACATGAAACATGTCCAGGGGCCAACACTTAGCAGTGGTTGTGATATACTGGCCGTTCTTACTGCTTACTCAAACGATTAGCCTCGCATTAATAAATCACTCTAAGGACAAATTTATTAAGGGCCTGAAACAGGGGCGTTTCAAAATGCCATCTTCTATAAAACATTTCATCTGATGGTGAGAACTATTATTATTGTCAGTTTGAAACGCAAAAGAAATGTGAGCTGGTAGTGTGGTTGATATGTTAGTTGTAAAGATTGTAATAAATGAATTCGTAAATCAGTTAGAGACATCAGAACCCCTCCATTTTGATCTATTCCTGTAACTTTCTGAAAGTCCCAGCAGAGACACCTGGTTCATAGGGAATGTGGCCATTACTTAGCCTTATATACTCTATCCACGTTATTGCTCTCATAAATACCAAGGAAGGTGTCCCTCTCCACTTCTGCAAGACGCCTCAGTTCATTTAAATAGGAGAAGCGCTGAGCACTAATCTATCATTTGAAATGGAGTTTTATACAAACCCTGGAAGGCTACCACTCAGTTTCACTTTAGGTTTATCTGAATCAGTGGTATTGATGTGACCTTCTCTAATGGAAAGCAGAAAGTGTATAGTGTGCTTGACAACACACCACTGGATCCGTGTCTGGTGTGGTTGGATTCCATGCCAGGTCTGGACACGGCATCTGACAGGATTCACAAAAGGAGCCAGAAGAGGTTCCCCTCCTCTGAGTTTGAGAAAGGAAAGCAGGCAGGCAGGGACGGAGGCAGAGAGACATGCCAGAGCAGTGGGCTGTGGGCCACCCAGACAGTGGCCTGCTGTCCCTGTTCATCCTGGAGGGACAAAGCAAACATAGGGACAGAGAGATGGGGTGGGAGGGCGCAGCTGTCACTCAGCTTTTTTTTTCCGGAATCTGAAGTTCTGGCAGGAGTTTTCAGAGCACAGAGAGAGAGAGAGAGAGAGAGAGAGAGAGAGAGAGAGAGAGAGAGAGAGAGAGAGAGAGAGAGAGAGAGAGAGAGAGAGAGAGAGAGAGAGAGAGAGAGAGAGAGAGAGAGAGAGAGAGAGAGAGAGAGAGAGAGAGAGAGAGAGACTATGGCTATGGCTGACTGAAGTGTCACACCGGCTGGATCTGAAGCTCCCTATCTCACAGTCATATCTATGGCTCTGATCATGTCCACCTGGGGGATGGAATGTGATATTAGTGTGTAATTGATTATACACAGACAGCTCAGATTGTAATGATATCACCTTGTCATTTTTTAAAGGGTATGTTTGTGTGCTTGTATCATCATTGTAACAGGTGCTGATTTGTTTTTGAGGCCTGCCTGCCAGCAAACTCTCTTGGACGACACACAAAATATATGGATGATGACGACATTGCCTTTGTCATAGTTGTCATAGAGTTTTCAAAGGCTCAGATATCACACAGCCAGGCCTTTGAGGTCCCCTCCACTGGCTGTGCGTCTATGTATAACATGATGTATGTATAGTGTCACAGCGATGTCATGGTGTCACAACGTATCTCTATCAGGTCTGGGAAATGGAGACATGGTTAGGGAAGACTTTTCCTCTGCTCTTTTCTTCCAATTGACTCCCATCGGCCCCCAATCCCCCCCGGTCGGAAATCCAACTCTGTTCTTTTAACAGGCGCCAGGTCAGGTGGTAAATGCTAGATGTCCTTAAATCTCATCTGTCCTATTTTATCGGCCTGTTGATTTAGGTTATTCTGAGGATTTCAACTCAAATGAACTCCAAGACCTTATTATCACGCTGTTAATTGAGTGACAATTGAGAAATAACAGCAGCTGATCAATTCAATTAAATATGGTCATCAGCGCATTAATTAATTTCCCCAGTGCAGAATAGTCTGCTTCTAATTCTTACATGTCAATTGACTCCTTGTTTTCAATATTATTTTATTTACATAGTCTCATCATCTACAGTATTTCACCAGACAAACTACACCATGTTAGAAATTGAAGGTATTTCTATGCAATACTCAAGACAAAATGGTATTATTATATGTCTTGAGGGTAACAGTGTCAGAGCTGAAACCAGAAGCTGTCAGATAGGCTGCCAGTCTGGATGCCAGAACGATAGTCTTTTTGTTGCTGACTATGTTCATACGACAATCTTATCTATCTGACACACAATACAGGCTCACTAAGCTCAATATCAGCTCTGTGTAAACTGGGCAGCCTGCCTAGGAACACGTGCCTTTCGGAACAGAAACACTCCTTCAGATTCTGTGGGTTTGAGGAGATATGAGCAGAAATGTATACAGGTTTGATAAATCAAGTTTCTCCCTTGATAAGTGATTATTCTACTTAATGTGATGGACTGAGGTGTGACTAATGTGCCATGTAGCATTTAGTTTATGTGCACTGTACGTTATAGGTACAAGTGACGGACGAACGTCAACAGTCACTGCATTTCCTTTTACATTGCAAAGATGCTCAAGAAGTGTTTGATATTTCCACTCAGGCTAAATGCAAATACACTTAATCAAACACTCAAATCTTTTTGAAAGTTAACTGGCTCATCTTGTCTATCAATTGGCCACATGCGCACTCATCAAGCGTGGTGGAATTTGGGGCAGGCAAAGACAAACATGATGAATGCTTCCTGTATTTTTAGCCGGAGCTGTCAGAAACATGAGCCTGGTCAAGGATAGACACCGTTTGGTGCTAGGGGCTCCTATGTCAAACTGGGACTCCATGGCTACTATACTATAGCATTGGGGGATGGCTGGGGTGGGAGGGTGTCGGGTTCTGGTGTGTGTGTGTGTGTGTGTGTGTGTGTGTGTGTGTGTGTGTGTGTGTGTGTGTGTGTGTGTGTGTGTGTGTGTGTGTGTGTGTGTGTGTGTGTGTGTGTGTGTGTGTGATTTACGTGAACAAGTGTGAAAAGAGTGAAACGATCCAATTTAATCAATCCCCCGGAATAATCCACTAGTTGGTATCAGTTCAATTCAATCCACCGTCATTGACATCCAGGCTTGGTGTAGTGTGGTTTATCCCTGGCCCTGTTATGGCCCGGCGTGCCATGTTGACATGTGGGCTTGGTGGAGTGTGATTTATCCCTGGCCCTGTTGTGTCTCGGTTATGGCCCGGCGCGCCATGTTGACATGTGGGCTTGGTGGAGTGTGGTTTATCCCTGGCCCTGTTATGTCTCGGTTATGGCCCGGTGCGCCATGTTGACATGTGGGTTTGGTGGAGTGTGGTTTATCCCTGGCCCTGTTATGGCCCGGCGCACCATGTTGACATGTGGGCTTGGTGGAGTGTGGTTTATCCCTGGCCCTGTTACGGCCCGGCGCGCCATGTTGACATGTGGGCTTGGTGGAGTGTGGTTTATCCCTGGCCCTGTTACGGCCCGGCGCGCCATGTTGACATGTGGGCTTGGTGGAGTGTGGTTTGTCCCTGGCCCTGTTGTGTCTCGGTTATGGCCCGGCGCGCCATGTTGACATGTGGGTTTGGCGGAGTGTGGTTTATCCCTGGCCCTGTTGTGTCTCGGTTATGGCCCGGCGCGCCATGTTGACATGTGGGCTTGGTGGAGTGTGGTTTGTCCCTGGCCCTGTTGTGTCTTGGTTATGGCCCGGCGCGCCATGTTGACATGTGGGCTTGGAGGAGTGTGGTTTATCCCTGGCCCTGTTGTGTCTCGGTTATGGCCCGGCGCGCCATGTTGACATGTGGGCTTGGTGGAGTGTGGTTTATCCCTGGCCCTGTTGTGTCTCGGTTATGGCCCGGCGCGCCATGTTGACATGTGGGCTTGGTGGAGTGTGGTTTGTCCCTGGCCCTGTTGTGTCTCGGTTATGGCCCGGCGCGCCATGTTGACATGTGGGCTTGGCGGAGTGTGGTTTATCCCTGGCCCTGTTGTGTCTCGGGTTATGGCCCGGCGCGCCATGTTGACATGTGGGCTTGGTGGAGTGTGGTTTATCCCTGGCCCTGTTGTGTCTCCTGGCCCGGCGCGCCATGTTGACATGTGGGCTTGGCGGAGTGTGGTTTATCCCTGGCCCTGTTGTGTCTCGGTTATGGCCCGGCGCGCCATGTTGACATGTGGGCTTGGTGGAGTGTGGTTTATCCCTGGCCCTGTTGTGTCTCGGTTATGGCCCGGCGCGCCATGTTGACATGTGGGCTTGGTGGAGTGTGGTTTGTCCCTGGCCCTGTTGTGTCTCGGTTATGGCCCGGCGCGCCATGTTGACATGTGGGTTTGGCAGAGTGTGGTTTACCCCTGGCCCTGTTGTGTCTCGGTTATGGCCCGGCGCGCCATGTTGACATGTGGGCTTGGTGGAGTGTGGTTTGTCCCTGGCCCTGTTGTGTCTTGGTTATGGCCCGGCGCGCCATGTTGACATGTGGGCTTGGAGGAGTGTGGTTTATCCCTGGCCCTGTTGTGTCTCGGTTATGGCCCGGCGCGCCATGTTGACATGTGGGCTTGGCGGAGTGTGGTTTATCCCTGGCCCTGTTGTGTCTCGGTTATGGCCCGGCGCGCCATGTTGACATGTGGGCTTGGCGGAGTGTGGTTTATCCCTGGCCCTGTTGTGTCTCGGTTATGGCCCGGCGCGCCATGTTGACATGTGGGCTTGGCGGAGTGTGGTTTATCCCTGGCCCTGTTGTGTCTCGGTTATGGCCCGGCGCGCCATGTTGACATGTGGGCTTGGCGGAGTGTGGTTTTTCCCTGGCCCTGTTGTGTCTCGGTTATGGCCCGGCGCGCCATGTTGACATGTGGGCTTGGCGGAGTGTGGTTTATCCCTGGCCCTGTTGTGTCTCGGTTATGGCCCGGCGCGCCATGTTGACATGTGGGCTTGGCGGAGTGTGGTTTATCCCTGGCCCTGTTGTGTCTCGGTTATGGCCCGGCGCGCCATGTTGACATGTGGGCTTGGCGGAGTGTGGTTTATCCCTGGCCCTGTTGTGTCTCGGTTATGGCCCGGCGCGCCATGTTGACATGTGGGCTTGGCGGAGTGTGGTTTATCCCTGGCCCTGTTGTGTCTCGGTTATGGCCCGGCGCGCCATGTTGACATGTGGGCTTGGCGGAGTGTGGTTTATCCCTGGCCCTGTTGTGTCTCGGTTACCGGCGCGCCATGTTGACATGTGGGTTTGGTGGAGTGTGATTTGTCCCTGGCCCTGTTGTGTCTCGGTTATGGCCCGGCGCGCCATGTTGACATGTGGGCTTGGTGGAGTGTGGTTTGTCCCTGGCCCTGTTGTGTCTCGGTTATGGCCTGGCGCGCCATGTTGACATGTGGGTTTGAGGAAGTGGCCCCATCTCCTCCCTCCAGTGTTTTCATTCTCCCCAGTCACATAGCAGAACGCCCACAGCTCCTTTCTCCCTCAGCCAGGCAAAACCAACCCCAATGTAGGCTCATTGTATGAATGAACCAGATGCTCCATGCTCTTGTCCTCCATAAAGCCTAGTGAGAGTTTATTTCTTTAGTTAGCCTCCTCTCACAGGTTCTCTGTCACCCCTCAGAGGATTGGTTCTGCTTCCTTTCCTTAGTGTTCTGTTATGTAGGGGTTCATATCCGAAAGGGTCTTTTCTCCGCATTGATCTACCAAATCCTCAACTCTGGTGCTGCAACCATCATGCTACAAGAGTGTGATAATAATGATATGAATAACACATAATAATACATTGAATTTAGAGCACCTTTCAAAACCTCAAGGACACAACAGGGTTAATAATATCAAGGGTATTTACTTCTTGACACGGACCTAACCAAATCCACCACCGTATGTTGGCAACCACTATGCTACTAGGCTAACACTAGCACTCCTCTGCTAGAGGGATATCAATAGTTAATATCACACGGCCTTTTCTCAGTCTACCTACCAAATCCTCAACTCTGGCGCTACAACCATAGAAATAGAGTGATATTCTGATGACCACAACCACCATGGCGCTACACTTAAGGAAGCAAAGGGTTAATATGAAAGGGTCTTATCTTGACATTGACCTACTTCCTCCATGGCTGCTCAGAGTTAGACTCAGGGGTCAGGTTAATAACAGGCTAATAAGGCCTTTCTGCCACTGTGACCAGTGGTGCAAAACCGACCAACACCTCTCTAACCTCCGCGGCTCTCTGAACCCACTAAGCTCTGGCCAATCAGACAAGGTCAAGGGTCCTCCTAGGGCCTGTCAGAGAGGGGATAAGCCAAGGTGTTTGGACGTTTGGCCGCAGTTATCAAAAAGAAGCCTGGGATTAAGATTTAAGCATTAAGAAAGTTACCGGCTAAGTAAGTAACTCCGTCTGTCCAGAGTGGCCAATGTCAAGCGGCGAGTGGAATACTTTCTTTTGAAGGATAAAGGAGTCATGAGATAGTATTGATTAAGGGCAGAGGAAGCAACGTATAGTCAATGGTGATCAGTGCCAGGTGACTACGAGCTTCAGACCTGGGTTCAAATACGGTTTGATATCTTATTTAATACCCTAAAAAAGGGGGGCTGTACTTTTGGGACTATTATATTGGTCCCATTGCGTCAGGTAAGCTTAATAGAGACCAGGCAACATATTTGAAATGATTTAGAATAGTATTTGAACCCAGGTCTGGTTCATATGTGTGTTTTATGGCACCTGTTCTCTTCATGGGGCCTAATGAGGTAGATACACTTCAAGCTGAGAAAAATGACCTAGATATGAAGTCTTAATCGCTTGAAGTCTGAGGTTTTACAGAGGGTCCTGTCCAGGTGCAAATCTCAAGTCAGAGGTTTCAGTGTGCATAGTGTCAGTGTGCATTAACTAATTAGTTAATCTTTCTGTTTTTCACCACTACAAATGTGAGCTACTTTCACAATACTAACGTTTAACATCAAGGGGTAAAAGGTCTATTTTAAGCCTATAGACGTGAAGTTACCCTTGTCCCTCAGAGGTGCTGCTGGTGCTTAAAGGGATACCGCCGGTGCTTAAAGGGATATGGCTGATGCTTAAAGGATATGGCTGGGGCTGCCATGTCAGTGAGTCACCAGGAGTAATGGAGCCTCTCTCTGCACCTCACCTTTAACCCCTCTGCTAATACTGTCTGGTTTGGGTCAGAGGTGTGTGGTGTGTGTGTGTGTGTGTGTGTGTGTGTGTGTGTGTGTGTGTGTGTGTGTGTGTGTGATGTGTGTGTGTGTGTGTGTGTGTGTGTGTGTGTGTGTGTGTGTGTGTGTGTGTGTGTGTGTGTGTGTGTGTGTGTGTGTGTGTGTGTGTGTGTGTGTGTGTGTGTGTGTGTGTGTTCTGTGAGAGAGTGAGTGAGTGAGCGAGAGCAAGAGAGAGAGCGAGAGCAGGAGAGAGAGACAGACAGACAGACAGACAGACAGACAGACAGACAGACAGACAGACAGACAGACAGACAGACAGACAGACAGACAGACAGACAGACAGACAGACAGACAGACAGACAGACAGACAGACAGACAGACAGACAGACAGACAAAGAGAGACAGGGATTCCCTTGAACAGACCGTCACTTACAGTAGCTATGAGTCACTGTCAGCAAGTGATCCATTTAAATCTGGTCTCTCTCTCTGTCCTGTTTTGGCCCATTCCCTGAGACTGGTAAGGAGGTAAGAGTCTAGCCAGGAGCAATCCTGCCAAAGGAGCCAGGGAACTGACACACATATCTGGGTGAGGAGGTGAGAAACCCTAGCCAGGCACTGACTGAGAGTGGGTGGGTGGGTGGGTGGGTGGGTGGGTGGGTGGGGGGAGAGAGAGAGAGAGAGAGAGAGAGAGAGAGAGAGAGAGAGAGAGAGAGAGAGAGAGAGAGAGAGAGAGAGAGAGAGAGAGAGAGAGAGAGAGAGAACAATGGAGTGAGAGAGGAAATTAGAAACAAGGCATCACTCAAGAGGCCTGTGATGGAGGATTTGGGGGTAAGCCCTGACATTGAGTTATCAAGTTACCCTTCACAATTTAAAATATCTGTCTTTTGTCATAGGGCTCAATGAGTTTACAAAAAGTCATGTATTATTTTTGTCTTCCAGGTGGAAACAAGCTGAAGCCGCAGCCATTCCGGCTCAACTGGTCGTGGATCAGCCTGGAGAAGGAGTACTATCTGGTGGATGAGGACGCCAAATTCCTGGAGGTGACGCTCAGACGCAGGGGATACCTGGGAGAGACATCCTTTGTCAGTGAGTATTGGAAGTCTTACACAGTATTTACCACAGATCTACAGCAGCCTTTACCTAAACAGATAAATACAATAACTAAAATGGGACCTATAGCAATATTTACCTCTAGACATAGATATAGAATGACTAGAATGGGTCCTATAAACATTGAAATAGAATGACTAGAAGGGTCCCTATATCTGTATTTACCTATAAACATAGATATAAAATGACAAAAATTGACCCTATAGCAGTATTTACCCCTTGACCTGGAAATACAATGGGACATATGAAAAATGTTTTTTCCACATGTGAAACCATGTGGTTTTTATGTAAGGGAACATAGATATAGAATGACTAGAATGGGGGCTCATTAGCAGTATTTACCTCTAAACATAGAAATATAATGAATACAATGGGTACAAAGCTCCTCAGTGATTTTACAGAATACTCATGGGTACATGCAATATGGCTGACTTGGAGATTCTATGTCTATGGTACTGAATGTCTTGAACAGGATTTACATCAGATCTATAGTATTTTGGTTTGATTTTTGATTTATTAGGATCCCCATTAGCCGACGCCAAGGGCGTGGACTCTTTGAAAAAGGTGCTATCTAGAACCATAAAGGGTTATTCGGCTGTCCCAACCCTTTTTATTGCAGGTAGAAAACCCTTTTGGTGCCAGGTGAAGAACCAGGCACCAAAAAGGGTTCTCTTATAGGGACAGCTGAAGAACCCTTTTGGTTCTCTTACAGGGACAGCTGAAGAACCCTTTTGGTTCTCTTACAGGGACAGCTGAAGAACCCTTTTGGAACCCGTTTTCTAAGAGTGTACCATGGTAGATCCTGTTGGAACTGGTTTGCACTTCGTTGGTTAATCCCCCAAGTGATATATCTGAGTTAGTACATTTCTCCCATTGTTTTCTCTGCTTGCCATTCAGATAAAGGTAGTTTTAAATTGCCACTATTTTATCCCTAATGGGGTGTAAATATTTCAATCATCCACCACCATCAACTCTGACTAGGGGTACTTCGAAAAGATGCAAATGTCATTGGAGAGACTATTCAGAAAGCAGGACCTATTAAACTGTCATTGTGTTAAAAGACTGGCCTTTAAGGGCCAATCATGGAGTGTATTTGTCTGTTATTACCCTGCCATTAGAAGAAGCCTAAGAATAAAACAGACCCCTGGATATCAATCTGCCCTGTGTGTGTTCCTGTTTGACTGATGACCCATTTCCTGTCTCGCTGGTGAAAAACCTAGTTTGATTGAGGGGTCAGATAGCCCTTCCTCATAGAGGTCATAAGGTCATGTCAACATGCTTGTCTGTTTGGCTACATCCAACACACAAGCTTTTATACATAGGCTCCTATATTTACAGTTGTTTTTGACGATGCAGTAGTGGGCAAATATGAACAAAGACAGACAATGAGAGCTCACCAGGCAACTACAGTCTGTAAATCACAGTCAACCTGCAGTCAACTCACATCCTCTGAGGCCCTACAAACGACACAGTGCTACGTGCCATTATTATAAAGCTATTCAGTTCAATTAGGTTCAGTTCAGTTCAATTCAGCCAATGAAATGTAATTAAATGAGGTTCTATTTAGTTCAGTTCGATATGGTTCTATTCAGGCATCACCACCAAGGATGGCACTGCGGAGAAGGACAAGGACTTCCGGGGCAAGGCCCAGAAGCAGGTCCAGTTCAACCCAGGCCAGACAGTGGCCACTTGGAGGGTAAAGATCTTCACGGACCAGGAGTTTGAGACCAGCGAGACCTTTGAGATCCAGCTGTCGGAGCCTGTCATGGCCGTGCTGGAGTACCCCGATACAGCCACTGTGGAGATAGTGGACCCTGGTGATGGTAAGAATGAACGGCCTTATCTGCAGATTGTCTGTTTGATTTGCCCTTCCGACATGAAATCCTTTATGAATAGTAGACAGGCTTTAAGTCAATTGGAAAGGCTACATTCATTTACATGGATTGACACATGACAAAATATAATTGTATCGTTCATTTAAGATCCCTGAATCAGATCATGTTTATTGTTCAGCAATGGGCAATTTGATGACAGCAGCAAAATATGCATGGATCAAATAAGTACAGACTCACCTGGGCTTGTAAACTCTTCTTCTCTTGTTCTTTATGGCCTATCCTCTGTGTTTCTCCCATAGAGATCCTATTCAATTACTATTGTAATTCTGAATTCTATGGTTTCTCCCTCTTTCCTCTGCAGAGTCCACGGTGTTCATCCCCCAGGCAGAGTATAAGATAGAGGAGGACATTGGGGAGCTGCTGGTGCCTGTTCGCCGCTCTGGAGACCTCAGCCAGGAACTCATGGTCGTCTGCTACACCCAGCAAGGTGAATACAGTCAAATATATCATTCAAATGGGATTAAATTTTACAAAGATGAAATACATTTTTCCACATTTTGTTACATTACAACCTTTTTCTAAAATGAATCAAAATATTAATAATCTCATCAATCAACACACAATACCCCATAATGACAAAAAAACAGATTTTTAGAATTGTAAAAAAACAAACAGAAATAGCTTATTCATTATTCAGACCCTTTGCTGTGAGACTTGAAATTGAGCTCAAGTAAATCCTGTTTCAATTGATCATCCTTGAGATGTTTCTACAACTTGACTGGTGTGCAGTTGTGGTCAATTCAATTGATTAGACATGATTTGGAAAGGCGCACACCTGTCAATATAAGTTCCCACAGAAGACAGTGCATGTCAAAATCAAGCCATGAGGTCGAAGGAATTTTCAGTAGAGCTCCAGGACAGGATTGTGTCGAAGCACAGAGCTGGGGAAGGGTACCCAAGAACACAGTGGCCTCCATCATTCTTAAATGGAAGAAGTTTGGAACCACCAAGACTGAGCAATCAGGGGAGAAGGGCCTTGGTCAGGGAGGTGGCCAGAACCCAATGGTCACTCTGAAAGAGCTTCAGAGTTCCAGAAGGACAATCATCTCTGCAGCACTCCACCAATCAGGCCTTTATGGTAGAGTGGCCAGATGGAAGCCACTCCTCAGTAAAAGGCACATGACAACCCGCTTGGAGTTTGGCAAAAGGCACCTAAAGGACTCTAAGACCATGAGAAACAAGATTCTCTGGTCTGATGAAATCAAAATTGAACTCTTTGACCTGAATGCCAAGCGTCCGTCTGGAAGAAACCTGGCACCATCCCTACGGTGAAGCATGGTGGTGGCAGCATCATGCTGTGGGAATGTTTTTCAGCAGCAGGGACTGGGAGATTAGTCAGGATCGAGGGAAAGATAAATGGAGCAAAGTACAGAGCACTCCGGACCTCAGACTGGGGCAAAGGTTCACCTTCCAACAAGACAACGACCCTAAGCACACAGCCAAGACAATGCAGGAGTGGCTTTGGGACAAGTCTCTGAATGTCCTTGAGTGGCCCAGCCAGAGCCCGGACTTGAACCCGATCGAACATCTCTGGAGAGACCTGAAAATAGCTGTGCAGCGACACTCCCCATCCAACCAGACAGAGCTTGAGAGGATCTGCAAAAATAATGGGGACAAATTCCCTAATTTACCTTTATTTAATGTGTTAAGAACAAATTCTTATTTTCAATGACGGCCTAGGAACATACCCAAAAAGACAGATTTGAGGCAGTAATGGCTGCCAGAGGTGCTTCAACAAAGTACTGAGTAAAGGGTAAGAAAACTTATGTTAATGTGATATTTCAGTTTTTGCTTTGTCATTATGGGATATTGTGTGTAGATTGATGAGGGTAAAAAAAACAATTTAATCCATTTTAGAATAAAGCTGTAACATAACAAAATGTGGAAAAAGTCAATGGGTCTGAATGCTTTCCGAATGCACTGTAGATATATTGTAACATAAAACTACTCTCCTTCCCCCACAACTGCCTGTCATTCTTCTATTGACCCTTAACCATTGACCCCTGAACTCCTTTTTCCAACAGCCAGTGCGACGGGCACCATCCCCAGCACGGTCCTCTCCTACAGCGACTACATCACGCGTCCCGAGGACCACACCAGCGTGCTCCGCTTCGACAAGGACCAGAGGGAGAAGCCCTGCCGCATCATCATCATCGACGATTCGCTCTACGAGGAGGAAGAGAGCTTCAATGTGATCCTCAGCATGCCCATGGGGGGCCAGGTGGGAGCCACCTTCCCCAGCGCGAAGGTCACCATCCTGGCCGACAGCGACGACGGTGAGTGGGTTTGTTGGGCGTATGATGGGTGGTGGCATCTATAGTCACCTGTTGAATACAGAGGTCAGTCAATTGTCATTAAACCCTACTTGAAACTTGAAATCCGAGCTCAAATAGTTCAACACACAGGTTCAAGTCAACTTGAATGCTACTTGTCAATGCCAACAGACTCAATGATTCCTGACCATTTACTATATTGACTATAAAGGAAACTCTACCAGTATCAGAATTACTTCCTATTTGACCCCTCAGTCTCTTGGGTTCAGTGAACAGGGGTACACTCTTTAAAAAAAGTGTGATCTAGAACCTAAAAGGGTTCTTCGGCTGTCCCATAGGATAATCCTTTAATAAAAAAGTTTGGTTCCGGGTAGAACTCTTTTGGGTTCCATGTAGAAGCCTTCCACAGCGGGTTCTACTTAGAACCAAAAAGGTTTATCCTATGGGGACAGAAGAATAACCCTGTTTTAAAAGATAAACAAATTGTGTTTAGGGGCTCCTTTGTGTGTGTGTGTCCGGGGTGTGTCCGGGGTGCCACTCCTAATTATATGTCCGGGTGCCACTCCTAATTATATGTGTGTGTGTGTGTGTGTGTGTGTGTGTGGGTCCTGTGTGTGTATATGTCCTGGGTCCTGTGTGTCCTAATTATATGACTTCCTGGGTGTGTGGGTGTAATGTGTGTGTGTTTGTTGTGTGCTTGTGTGTGTGTGTGTGTGTGTGTGTGTGTGTGTGTGTGTCTTTGTCTCTGGGTTTTTGTGTGTCAGTCTCTGTCTGTGCTGTGTGTTGTATGTCAGTGTGCACTTGTGATGCCGTAGCAACCAAAACGCTTTCATCCACATTGATTTATTATCATTTGATCTCCCAGCAGTTGTCTAATATTCAACACAGTCGCTGAAAACACATAGAGTCGTGCAACTAGATACAACACTATTGAACTGATAACAGGGTCATTACTTTTCACTGACGATAAACGCGTATCAATAGCATTACTTTGCTTCACTCTTTGTTCTCCTGTTAGTGAGGTAGAATAAAGGAACAATTGATGCAGCCATGCCAGAAGCACTAAGGTAAAGAGGAAAGACAGGAGACTGAAAGAGAGAGAGAGCTGGTGCCAAACAGTAGATGAAAGGAGAGAGGAGAGGCAGGAAAGATGTGGTTAGAAGTTGGTTTATCAACAACAAAAAACAACTGAGCCACATAGGAACTACAGTAAGGCTTGTGAGAGCATGTAGACTGTAGGACTGTACAAAGCCTAGTGAAGCCTCTTTGGTGAGAGTGTTACCATCAACACCATAACTCAGAGGCTGGGTGCTGAGGATCCTCCAGCCACCCATCAACACCATAACTCAGAGGCCAGGTGCTGAGGATCCTCCAGCCATCATCAACACCATAACTCAGAGGCCAGGTGATGAGGATCCTCCAGCCACCAACATCAACACCATAACTCAGAGGCCAGGTGATGAGGATCCTCCAGCCACCAACATCAACACCATAACTCAGAGGCCGGGTGCTGAGGATCCTCCAGCCACCATCATCAACACCATAACTCAGAGGCTGGGTGCTGAGGATCCTCCAGCCACCATCATCAACACCATAACTCAGAGGCCGGGTGCTGAGGATCCTCCAGCCATCATCAACACCATAACTCAGAGGCCAGGTGATGAGGATCCTCCAGCCACCATCATCAACACCATAACTCAGAGGCTGGGTGCTGAGGATCCTCCAGCCACCATCATCAACACCATAACTCAGAGGCCGGGTGCTGAGGATCCTCCAGCCATCATCAACACCATAACTCAGAGGCCAGGTGATGAGGATCCTCCAGCCATCATCAACACCATACCTCAGAGGCCGGGTGCTGGGGATCCTCCAGCCATCATCAACACCATACCTCAGAGGCCGGGTGCTGAGGATCCTCCAGCCATCATCAACACCATACTGTAACCAGAGGCCGGGTGCTGAGGATCCTCCAGCCATCATCAACACAATAACTCAGAGGCCGGGTGCTGAGGATCCTCCAGCCATCATCAACACAATAACTCAGAGGATGGGTGCTGGGGATCCTCCAGCCATCATCAACACAATAACTCAGAGGCCGGGTGCTGGGGATCCTCCAGCCATCATCAACACCATAACTCAGAGGCCGGGTGCTGGGGATCCTCCAGCCATCATCAACACCATACCTCAGAGGCCGGGTGCTGGGGATCCTCCAGCCATCATCAACACCATAACTCAGAGGCCGGGTGCTGGGGATCCTCCAGCCATCATCAACACCATAACTCAGAGGCCGGGTGCTGGGGATCCTCCAGCCATCATCAACACCATAACTCAGAGGCCGGGTGCTGGGGATCCTCCAGCCATCATCAACACCATAATATAATAATAATAATAATATATGCCATTTAGCAGACGCTTTTATCCAAAGCGACTTACAGTCATGTGTGCATACATTCTACGTATAACTCAGAGGCCGGGTGCTGGGGATCCTCCAGCCATCATCAACACCATAACTCAGAGGCCGGGTGCTGGGGATCCTCCAGCCACTGTGGTTGTTTTCATCAACACCATAACTCAGAGACCGGGTGCTGGGGATCCTCCAGCCATCATCAACACCATAACTCAGAAGGCCTGGGGTGCTGGGGGGATCCTCCAGCCATCATCAACACCATAACTCAGAGACCGGGTGCTGGGGATCCTCCAGCCCGGGTGATGCCCATTAACTTTACTGTAACCACTGGTCTCTATGTGTAATCTATTCCACTACAGGTCCACTCATGGATGGTACCATTCCCAAAGCCACACACAGACAGACAGTGGCACACAAACACACTCAACCCAAGACAAAAGCACCTCTCCCAACATGTTTGTCTCTGACTTCCCTCTCTTTGCCGGGTACTCCTCCCCCCCTCCTCTCGCTCTCCCCTGACTACACACTCCATCTGTTCTACAATCATTTACTTCTAGCAACAGGTGGTAGAACTTGGAAGAGAAAAAATAGAATATAATAGAAACTCCAGTCTTAACTAACTGGACAGCCCTCTGTCATGACACATAAAACAGCTCTCAACTTGGTGGGTCCTGAACGTGTTTTGTTCTGAGACACTCCTGAAATCTAAACTCCACCACTCAGTGGAGCTGGGGGAAACAGAGGGCTTCCCTTTGTGTTGCAAGGGCCAAGAGGCAGGTGGGGTGTGTGGGGGAAACAGGGATTTGTGGGAGAGGAATGTCAAATGACAGGCGTGTTTTCCTCCGACTCCTGTTTGATGGCTCTTCAGCCTCCATTTTTGTTTTAATTGTGTAGCTGTTATCTGAGATGGGGTGATGGTGATGGTTTGTCTCAACGGTGGTTTTCAAGGATGCTCTGGAAGTTTAAAAGAAAATCCTCTACAAAAAAGTTAAAGTGCAACATATATCATATCAACATAAATGTTACTTCTTTTTTTGCATGTATATTCGGAGTGTCAAATATCACCCGTAGGCTTTAGATGAGAAAAAGGAGATGTGTTTGTTTCATTAGTGGACACAGGTAAACCAAGAAGCACATTCAACGGAGATTTTCCATTGATAATGATTGTTAATCCAGGACCAGTCTTAAAGGTCCTGTTATAGAGGGGTGGAATGCAGCCGTTTTTATCTCAATATCAAATCATTAGTCTGGCTGAAAGAATGAATTACCTCACCAGTGATTGTTTTAAATTAAAATGGACAAAAATACACAAAATGGCTTCTGGCTAGCAAAGGGTCATTTCTCAAGCAAGAACTTTTCTATGAATGTCTGGGAGTGGTCTGGACAGTGGGAAGGGGAAAACTGAAAATGAGCCATTACTGTAGAGAGGTTTAGAAATCTCTTTCTTATTACCACATGGTGATGTCATCATGGAAGGCCAAAACTCCATCCCACCAAAACAGGCTGAAATTTCAGGCGGCCTTTTCAAACAGCTCTTACACTAACAGCTATTTCACTGTTATTATTCCAAACTCAAAGCTTGTGGAAATATATTAAAACACATAAAAATCATGAAAATCAGCCTTTAATCTGTGTTATAGGGAAACTGCCCCTTAGTGTTCAAGTGATTTACTTGGCTGAATTATAGAGGGGTGCCACTCCAGTCCTCCCCATCCACTCTGACTGAATGAGTCATTTATCTCTTTAGTTGTCTCTCTGAGCCATTCCTCTTCTTCTCCTCTTGCAGGGGTTCTCTCCTCCTCCTTCTCCTCCTGATCCTTCCTCTCTCCCACCCTTCAGAGCTCATTCATTTCACTAACTGGTTTGTTCTAATGACAGACACACTCACAGTCAGTGACACTCCCCATTCCCTGTAATTTGGAGTACAATGGAAATGAGTCTGGCTGTTTATGTCTAAGTAATCAGCTTGCAGTGAGATGATGATCTGGCCAGGCGACAAGAGGAGATGTCTTCTCAATGTAAAGATCCATTCCTCCATTGTGCCACAAACTTCTTGGTGGGTCCTGCTATTAAGAGTGACAACACTGTGATGTGTGAGTCTGGCTGTTGTGTGTGTGTGTGTGTGTAGCTTGTCAGTGATGTGTGTCTGGCTGTGTAGTGGGTGGACAGTGTGTGTGTGCTTGTGTGTGATGAGTCTGGCTGTTGTAGTGTGTGTGTGTGTGTAGTGTGTGATGTGAGTCTGGTGTTATGTGTGTGCAAACCCATCTCCCTGGCTGAGCAAACCTGTGGTTGGGACCCCAGCCAGCATTAGGCTTCATTGTTATTAGTCTGGCTCTTCCTTCTCAGTGATCCTTTAGGGATTGCCATTTCTCCTTCCCCCTGAACCAGCCACCCCTGTTACTACACAGTATCTTTTGGTGATTGAGAGGCATTGAGAGTAAGCCAAGTTTTAGCGGGTCATTCTGGTGTTTGTCTGACAGCGGCAGCTTGTCAAGCATTCCTGTCTAAAAACATCTCTAGACCACCTCTTAAAATCCTCTACACCTAACAGTCAGTTAAATGTGTACATACTTCCTATTCTCCATGTCTTACTTTTACTATTTTATCCAGCTATAGACTAAATAATCACGAGTGTCACTGCTGATTGATCATCTGCCCTTATAGAAGTGGCAGAAAGCTCAATTATAGATCAACCTCATTAGTGGATGTACAGTAGACAGCAGTAGCTTGTCAGTGATGATGAGTCTGGCTGTTATAGAGGGGTGGACAGTAGACAGCAGTAGCTTGTCAGTGATGATCAGTCTGGCTGTTATAGAGGGGTGGACAGTAGACAGCGGTAGCTTGTCAGTGATGATCAGTCTGGCTGTTATAGAGGGGTGGACAGTAGACAGCGGTAGCTTGTCAGTGATGATCAGTCTGGCTGTTATAGAGGGGTGTACAGTAGACAGCGGTAGCTTGTCAGTGATGATCAGTCTGGCTGTTATAGAGGGGTGGACAGTAGACAGCGGTAGCTTGTCAGTGATGATCAGTCTGGCTGTTATAGAAGGGTGGACAGTAGACAGCAGTAGCTTGTCAGTGATGATCAGTCTGGCTGTTATAGAGGGGTGGACAGTAGACAGCAGTAGCTTGTCAGTGATGATCAGTCTGGCTGTTATAGAGGGGTGGACAGTAGACAGCAGTAGCTTGTTGGTGATGATCAGTCTGGCTGTTATAGAGGGGTGGACAGCAGACAGCAGTAGCTTGTCAGTGATGATGAGTCTGGCTGTTATAGAGGGGTGGACAGTAGACAGCGGTAGCTTGTTGGTGATGATCAGTCTGGCTGTTACAGAGGGGTGTACAGTAGACAGCGGTAGCTTGTCAGTGTGATGATCAGTCTGGCTGTTACAGAGGGGTGTACAGTAGACAGCAGTAGCTTGTCAGTGATGATGATCAGTCTGGCTGTTATAGAGGGGTGTAGAGAAATTAATCCGCTGTGTGTTCCAAGATATGCATTCCTTCCCTCTAGTCTATTACTCAGAGAGGGAGAGGTAGAGAGATCCTCCTGTCTGTGCTGCCTCCCCCATCTCCTCCCTCTTATCAGTGCTACTGTCATCAGACAAGGTGGACATCCCATCCCTCTTCTCCCCCAACTCATCCCCCTTTCACTTATCCCCCATTTCTACCTGGCTTTTCAGGTGTGCACTGTAGACCTCTGGCACTGAGTTCAGACGACACTGTCTGGCCTCGATGAGGGAGGATGATGAAGGGATGAGTGGGGTGACAGGTCTCTTCTGGAAAGAGAGGGAAAGAGGGGGGTGACCCTGTCAGCCGTACCAACTTTATCTGACAAGCAGAGTTCAGACCAGAAATGTGGATTATCCCATGACAGCTTCTACCCCAAAGACATCCTTAATTGAAACCACATGTTTGTAACTTAATGTTCATATCTGTAAGATGTAGATGATAATATACTGACCTGACCTCTCTCTCTCTCCCCTCCCTCCCCCATATCTCTCTTTCTCCCTCTAACACACAGAGCCCTCTCTGTATTTTGGAGAACTAGATTACATTGTGGATGAGAGTTCAGGCTATGTGGAGGTCAGGGTCTGGAGGACTGGCACTGACCTCTCCAAGACGGCCACAGTGACCGTCCGCTCCAGGAAGAGTGACCCCGTCTCTGCTGAAGGTCAGAAGAAGAACGTGAATGTTAGATCTATTATTCCTATCCTCTTTGTGGTGTAGCGTTTCCAGAATACAGTGCCTTGCAAAAGTATTCATCCCCCTAGAGTTTTTCCTATTTTGTTGCATTGCAACCTGTAATGTAAATGTAATGTAATGGACATACACAAAATAGTCCAAATTGTGAAATGAAATGAAAAAAATAACTTGTTTCAAAAAAGAAAAAAGAATATATATTATATTCCCTTTGCTACGAAGCCCCTGAAGAAGATCTGGTGCAACCAATTACCTTCAGAAGTCACGTAATTATTTAAATAAAGTCCACCTGTGTACAATCTAAGTGTCACATGATCTCAGTATATTTACACTTGTTCTTAGTGGTGTTGCAGGCCCCAGAGTCTGTAGCACCACCCAACGTCACCACCAAGCAAGCATCACCATTAAGACCAAGGAGCTATCCAAACAGGTCAGGGATAAAGTTGTGGAGAAGTACAGATCAGGGTTGGGTTATAAAAGAAATCTGAAACTTTGAACATCCACGGAGCACCATTAAATCCATTATTCAAAAATGGAAAGAATATGGCACTACAACAAACCTGCCGCCCACCAAAACTCACGGACCAGGCAAGGAGGGCATTAATCAGAGAGGCAACAAAGAGATCAAAGATAACCCTGAAGGAGCTGCAAAGCTCCACAGCGGAGATTGGAGTGTCTGTCCACTTCAAGCAGTACACGCCACAGAGCTGGGCTTTACGAAAGAGTGGCCAGAAAAAAAAGCCATTGCTTAAAGAAATAAATAAGCAAACACGTTTGGTGTTTGCCAAAAGGCACGTGGGAGACTCCCCAAACATATGGAAGAAGGTACTCTGGTCAGATGAGAATAAAATTTCACTTTTTGGCCATCAATGAAAATGCTATGTCTAGCGCAAACCCAACACCCTCATAACCCAGAGAACACCATCCCCACAGTGAAGCATGGTGGTGGCAGCATCATGCTTTGGGAATGTTTTTCATCGACAGGGACTGAGAAACTGGTCAAAATTGAAGGAATGATGGATGGCGCTAAATACAGGGAAATTCTTCAGGGAAACCTGTTTCAGTCTTCCAGAGATTTGAGACTGGGACGGAGGTTCACCTTCCAGCAGGACAATGACCCTAAGCATACTGCTAAAGCAACACTTGAGTGGTTTAAGGGAAAACATTGAAATGTCTTGGAATGGCCTAGTCAAAGCCCAGACCTCAATCCAATTGAGAATCTGTGGTATGACTTAAAGATTGCGGAACCCATGCAACTTGAAGGAGCTGGAGCAGTTTTGCCTTCAAGAATGGGCAAAATCCCAGTGGCTAGATGTGCCAAGCTTATAGAGACATGCCCCAAGAGACTTGCATCTGTAATTGCTGCAAAAGGTGGCTCTACAAAGTATTGACTTTGGGGGTGTGAATATTTATGCACACTCAAGTTTTCAGGTTTTTTGTGTTATTTCTTGTTTGTTTCATAATAAAAATATTTTAGTATCTTCAAAGTGGTAGGCATGTTGTGTAAATCAAAAATACAAACCCCCCAAAAATTTTTTTTTGAATTCTAGATTGTAAGGCAACAAAATAGGAAAAATGGCAAGGAGGGTGAATTATTTTGCAAGCAACTGTATGTGTCACAGTATTTACAATTCCCCTGGAGTCCCTCAATCTCTGTTTTCACATTATTCACAATCTCTCTATCAGTGTAATTACACAGAATTTCCGATCGTTCCTAATATTTCTCAAACATTCCGGTGTCATCTCACTCTGTTATGGTAGTATTCCAATGCCTTTGCTGGCTCTCTCCATAAAGATATATGTGTAATGTTCTATTTCTATGTTCCCCGTGTCCCCCTGCCAGCCGGCCTGGACTACGTGGGCATCAGCCGAAACCTGGACTTTGCCCCGGGGTGACCATGCAGACATTCAGAGTGACCATCCTGGATGACCTGGGTCAGCCGGAGCTGGAGGGGCCGGAAACATTTGACCTGGTGCTGAGGATGCCCATGAACGCTGTGCTGGGAGAGCCCAGCAAGACCATCATCACTATTAATGATACTGTTACTGACCGTGAGTTATACACACTCTGTAACACATCCCCACACATGTAGATATATAGCCCCCAGCAAGACCACCATCCCATTAATGATACCACTGTTTTAGCTCTAACACATAACCAAACATGTTTTAGCTCCAGCAATAACCATCACTATTTTAGCTGACCAGAATTATACAGATAACCACTTTTTAGCACACTGTTTTAGTGTTAACCACTGTTTTAGCTCTAGCATAACCACTGTTATAGCTCTAGCATAACCACTGTTTTAGTGTTAACCACTGTTTTAGTGTTAACCACTGTTTTAGTGTTAACATAACCACTGTTTTAGTGTTAACCACTGTTTTAGCTCTAGCATAACCACTGTTTTAGCTCTAACATAACCACTGTTTTTGTGTTAACATAACCACTGTTTTAGTTAACCACTGTTTTAGCATTAACATAACCACTGTTTTAGCACTAACATAACCACTGTTTTAGTGTTAACCACTGTTTTAGCATTAACATAACCACTGTTTTAGCGTTTAACCACTGTTTTTGTGTTAACCACTGTTTTAGTGTCAACATAACCACTGTTTTAGCGTTAACATAACCACTGTTTTTGTGTTAACATAACCACTGTTTTAGTTTAACATAACCACGGTTTTAGTGTTAACCACTGTTTTAGCATTAACATAACCACTGTTTTAGTGTCAAACTTTAACTAACTAACCACTGTTTTAGTGTTAAGCCACTGTTTTGAAAATAATATTGAGCTAACATAACCAGTTTTAGTACTGATAAGTTTTAGCATTATTCTGTTTTAGTGCTAACATAACCCTGTTTTCAAATAACCACTGTTTTAGTTATCATTCCAGTGCCCAAGGTTCAGTGCTAACATAACCAGGATTTTAGTGCTAACATAACCACTGTTTTAGTGCTAACATAACCACTGTTTTAGGCTAACATAACCACTGTTTTACAGGTTAACATAACCACTGTTTTAGTGCTAACATAACCACTGTTTTAGTGTTAACATAACCACTGTTTTAGTGTTAACCACTGTTTTAGCGTTAACATAACCACTGTTTTCCGTTAACATAACCACTGTTTTAGCATTAACATAACCACTGTTTTAGTGTTAACCACTGTTTTAGCATTAACATAACCACTGTTTTAGTGTTAACCACTGTTTGAGTGCTAACCACTGTTTTAGTGTTAACCACTGTTTGAGTGCTAACATAACCACTGTTTTAGTGTTAACCACTGTTTTAGCATTAACATAACCACTGTTTTAGTGTTAACCACTGTTTTAGTGTTCCACTGTTTTAGTGTTAACCACTCTTTGAGTGTTAACCACTGTTTTAGCATTAACATAACTCACTGTTTTAGCGTCTAACATCCCACTGTTTTAGTGTTAACCACTGTTTGAGTGCTAACATAACCGCTGTTTTAGTGTTAACCACTGTTTGAGTGCTAACATAACCGCTGTTTTAGTGTTAACCACTGTTTTAGCGTTAACATAACCACTGTTTTAGTGTTAACCACTGTTTGAGTGCTAACATAACCGCTGTTTTAGTGTTAACCACTGTTTTAGTGTTAACCACTGTTTTAGTGCTAACATAACCCTGTTTTAGTGTTAACCACTGTTTTAGTGCTAACATAACCACTGTTTTAGTGTTAACCACTGCTAACATAACCACTGTTTTAGTGTTAACCACTGTTTTAGTGCTAACATAACCACTGTTTTAGCTTTTCTCCTTCTATGAATTGTTTGTGTTTTGTTATCCATATAAAAGTAGCTTTGAGATGATTGTCTAAGGCCATTTTCAGTGAGCAATGAGAAAATTAAACTATGCTCCCTATGCAGAAGCCATGAAAATATTATTCTCTCCCAGTCCTTAAGTAGTATTCTGTTCTTTTCAGAGCCTAATTCAAATCTACTTATCATTCCAGTGCCCAAGGTTCAGTTCAAGGATGCTGCCTATCGTGGATGAGGCGGACGGAGAGATGAAGGCCGTAGTGTATCGTAGTGGAGACATCAGTCACAGGTCTTCTCTCACTCCGCCAAGGCTCTGCCCAGGTCCCTCCTGAGAGGCCCAACCCGGGTCACTCATCACCTTCTTCCCAGGTAACCCCGGTCTCTCTCTCTCTCCCTTTCTCTTCCCTCCCTCTCCCTTCCTCCTCTCTCTTCTCTCCCTCTCTCTCTCTCTCTCCCTCCTTCCCTAGCTCTCCCCCTTCTCTCCCTCTCTCTCTCTCCCTCCTTCCCTAGCTCTCCCCCTTCTCTCACTCAATGTCTTTTTATATGCCAACCCCCAATATCCTCATATTTCTATGTGTTAACGCTGTGTTCCCCTTGTCCGCCTGTCCCACAGGGGAGAGTGAGAAGGAGTGTGTGGTGAACCTGGTGGATGATAACCTATACGAGGAGGACGAGGAGTTCCGTCTGGTCCTGGGAACGCCCAAGAGCAAGTCACCCTTCGGAGCCTCCACAGGGGAACAGAGCGAGGCGGTGGTCACCATTACTGACGAGAAAGACAGTAAGCTTTCCCCAAGGAACATGGAGATATCTAGCACACCGAACATCGGGCTACATTGTATAGATCTATCTAACAAAGTATTACAAATTAAATGCCAAAACGCTCTGTTTTATTAATTATTTGATTCAGTCTCTAGAGAGTTAGAGTCGGTAGTATGTTCTGTTTTGTATCGGGAGTCTAAGCGTATTCTCTCTCCTTAGAGCCCATCATCCGTTTCAGTGAGATAAAGTACAGTGTACGGGAGCCCCAGATTCAGGGGGAGACAGCCGTGGTGAAGATCCCTGTCCTGAGGCTAGGAGACACCTCCAAGGTCTCCCTGGTCAGGGTCCACACCAAGGACGGGTCAGCCACCTCCGGAGAGGACTACAACCCGCTGTCGGAGGGTGAGTCCTGGCATTAAGTTATCATATAGTTTATAATCATGTAACACAGACATAACTAACCCTAAGGTCCAGAGATGACTACAACCCGCTGTCGGAGGGTGAGTCCTGGCATTAAGTTATCATATAGTTTATAATCATGTAACACAGACATAACTAACCCTAAGGTCCAGAGAGGACTACAACCCGCTGTCGGAGGGTGAGTCCTAGCATTAAGTTATCATATAGTTTAATCATGTAACACAGACATAACTAACCCTAAGGTCCAGAGAGGACTACAACCTGCTGTCGGAGGGTGAGTCCTACCATTAAGTTATTATATAGTTTAATCATGTAACACAGACATAACTAACCCTAACGTCCAGAGAGGACTACAACCTGCTGTCGGAGGGTGAGTCCTACCATTAAGTTATTATATAGTTTAATCATGTAACACAGACATAACTAACCCTAACGTCCAGAGAGGACTACAACCTGCTGTCGGAGGGTGAGTCCTACCATTAAGTTATCATATAGTTTAATCATGTAACACAGACATAACTAACCCTAACGTCCAGAGAGGACTACAACCTGCTGTCGGAGGGTGAGTCCTAGCATTAAGTTATCATATAGTTTAATCATGTAACACAGACATAACTAACCCTAAGGTCCAGAGAGGACTACAACCTGCTGTCGGAGGGTGAGTCCTACCATTAAGTTATTATATAGTTTAATCATGTAACACAGACATAACTAACCCTAACGTCCAGAGAGGACTACAACCTGCTGTCGGAGGGTGAGTCCTACCATTAAGTTATTATATAGTTTAATCATGTAACACAGACATAACTAACCCTAACGTCCAGAGAGGACTACAACCTGCTGTCGGAGGGTGAGTCCTACCATTAAGTTATCATATAGTTTAATCATGTAACACAGTCATAACTAACCCTAAGGTCCAGAGAGGACTACAACCTGCTGTCAGAGGGTGAGTCCTACCATTAAGTTATCATATAGTTTAATCATGTAACACAGACATAACTAACCCTAAGGTCCAGAGAGGACTACAACCTGCTGTCGGGGGGGGGGGGAGTACACATACAGGAACTGTAGTCTATGTTCCATTATCCACTCTAGAATCCTTCTTAGATTGTCCAAAATATTGCTTCATTCTAAGTGGGATGTTAGTATGGGCGTTAGAACAGAACCATATGAGAGAAGGGTAGGGGCCTTACCACAGTAACAGAATGATGCTGAGACTCGCTTTAAAATGGATGTCAAAGAAAAACAATGATTGCAAAGTTAAATAAACCTTACAACTCTATGCACAAGGACGACTTTTAACAATGTCCACTGAACATAAAAAAAAACACATTTAGTTGAAGAAACAGCACATACTGTCATTCTGTTACCAAACTTTGCATCTGCACTGTTCTTCAAGTAAATTAGTTTTTATGTCAAATGTTCAGTGTCAGTTGTTAAAAGTAGTCTTGTCAGAGAGTTGTATGGTTTGTTTAACTTTGCAATGATATTTTTCTTGTTTGACATACATTTTAAATTCTCAGCATTATTCTGTTACCGTAGAATATACAGCCATCGTTGTCATACTGTGATGGGCATCGTCGTGTATAACCCATTCACACCTAAAACGACCTGATACATTTTTAATAAAGATCCTTATTAAGCTCTTGCTTAACCTTGTGTGTGTCTCTCAAGATGTGGAGTTCAAGGAGGGCGAGACAGAACACTTTGTGGAGGTGCAGATCCTGTATGACGGCCAGAGAGAGATGAGAGAAGCCTTCGTCGTCCACATGAAACCTGATGAGTACATGGTTGCAGAGATGCAGGTAAGACTGAGGGCATGGTCTCTCTCTCTCTCGCACGCACGCACTCTCTCTCTCTCTCTCTCTCTCTCTCTCTCTCACTCTCACACACTCTCTCACTCACACACACTCACACACACACACTCACACACACACACACACACTTTATGCATTCATTTAACCCTTATTTTACCAGGTCTTGACTGAGAACACATTCTCATTTACAGCAACTACCTGGGGAATAGTTTACAGGGGAGATGAATGTGCCAATTGGAAACAGGGGATGATTAGGTGACCATGATGGTATGGGGGATGGGAATTTAGCCAGGACACCAGGGTTGATTTACAATAAGATGGGATCTTTAGTGACCACAGAGTCAGGACACCCGTTTAACGTCCCATCCGAAAGATGGCACCCTAAGGGCAATGTCCCAATCACTGCCCTGGGGCATTGGGATCTTATTAATTTTAGTCCAGAGGAAAGAGTGCCTCCTACGGGCCCTACAGCAGCACTTCCAGCAGAATCTGGTCTCCCATCCAGGACCAACCCTGCTTAGCTTCAGAGGCAAGCCAGCAGTGAGATGCAGGGTGGTATGCTGCTGACACCCACCTAGATCACACACCGAGACACACACACACACACACCATATAAATACCCTCAGCAGGTCTCAAGGCATGCACACACACACTTGAACACACAAATAGCCAGGCAGCAGCTGCCACTTTCAGCGGCCCCCAGCACCCAAATCACCAGCTATTATAAAAAGACTTCCTGGTTGAGTCCATGCTATGAGAATGTCCCTCAAGTCAATCCACAGAGCAGTGTGACCTACAAACACAACTATGTGGCATCCCAGACATGTACTGTACCATACCACTAACCTGACACAAATAATGCTAGAGGTGTACGCTCACTTTAACTCACTTTTCTCCTTTGGTATTACAAATATGCTGTTCTAAGGAGGACTCCAGCTTCACAAACGTCCAAGTTTACAATGTAGAACACAATAAAGTCTACTATACCCACGGAATGGTGTTTTGAATCTCTCTCTCCCGTTCATCAGATGAGTAAGGCAATTGTGTACATCGAGGAGATGGACAGCGTGGCAGACGTCACCTTCCCGGCTGTGCCTACTGTGGTGTCCCTGCTAATGTACGATGACACGGCCCGCGCCAGGGACAACCCTCACCCCTCTACTGGCTACCCCATCGTCTGTGTGACGGTGAGTGGTGGCCACTGGGCCTAGACACACACACGCAGAATGCAACCCCCTAGACACACAGACACACACACCTCATATCCAGGTGTTTAAACATGTAAAACTAAGCTAGCAACAAGGTCGGAATACTTTCATCCAGTCCAAAAAGTCGATGCTTCAAAGTGAAGGTCTTTGTGTTTCATAGTTTCAAAACCTGTTGTTTAAGTGGAAAATCAAAATGCTTTCTCCAGTTCTGACTAAATCCTAAACATGAGACCCTTTCGCCGGCATAACAAAAGTACACGTGTCTCAAATACATATTACCGATATACCATTGCATATAGCCTCGTAAACTTCACTTCACGTGTTGAGCGCTGTTTACAAGACGACTGTGTATCGTCCTATTACATACCATAATACCACGTTTCTGTGGCCCCTCCCTCACCTGCAGGCCTGCAACCCCAAATACCACGACTTTGACAAGACGGGCTCCATCTGCACGGCGGAGAGCATCAACGACACCCTGACCCAGTACCGCTGGCTGGTCAGCGCCCCCAGCGGGTCGGACGGGGTCACCTCGCCCCTGAGAGAGGTGGACACCAACACCTTCTTCACCAACACTAAGTCCATCACCCTGGACTCCATCTACTTCCAGGCTGGGTCGAGAGTCCAGTGTGCTGCCCGGGCGTTCAATACGAACGGAGATGCTGGTCTGGAGCTGTCCAGTCCCATCCTAGTGGTCAGCAGGGAGGAGGGTGAGTGGAGACTGGGAGGGGGGGGGGGGACTTCAGAGTCCAGTGTGCTGCCCGGGCGTTCAATACGAACGGGGATGCTGGTCTGGAGCTGTCCAGTCCCATCATGGTGGTCAGCAGGGAGGAGGGTGAGTGGAGACTGGGAGGGGGGGGGGGGGGGGCTTCAGAGTTCAGTGACATCAACCTTCAGGACTGTTGATGACATCTGTTATATGTCCTTATTAGGACAGAGTTACGTAGGCCTTGTGATGGAGAGTTCAAGGACGATTGTCTATCCGACAATAATATGTCTCGTGTGTCTGTGTAGGTCTGTGTCAACCACGTATCTCTGGCACGGTGGGAGCTGAGCCCTTCTCTGCTAAGATCCGCTACACCGGCCCTGACGACCCTGACTTCCCCAACCTCATCAAACTCACTGTCAACATGCCGCACATGGACGGTGAGTAACAGGCTCTGGCATGTCCTTACCTACTGGTCTAGAGTCAGTTTGATTGTTGACAATCGATGACAATAGGACTGAGGTAGAAAGAACTGATTCAAGATGAGTTGTCAAGGGTAAAAAGTTACCAGGTCGTTAACATATTTATTAATAATGCAATGGATTGATGATGTATTGAAACCGTCTCTCTCTCACCCCTCTTCTCCTCAGGCATGTTACCGGTCATCTCTACGCGGCCCCTGTCCAACTTCGAGCTGACCCTGTCTCCGGACGGCACGCGCGTGGGCAACCACCGCTGCTCCAACCTACTGGACTTCAACGAGATCCAGACGGGCCACGGCTTCATCACCGACGCCACCAAGAACCCTGAGATCATCGGCGAGACATCGCCCTACCAGTACAGCGCCGACATGCGCTCCACCAACAGCCTGAGATTCTACAGGAACCTGAATCTGGAGGCTTGTCTGTGGGAGTTTAATAGTTACTACGACATGTCCGAGCTGCTCACCACCTGTGGAGGTTCTATCGGGACGGATGGACAGGTACTGGAGAGAGAGAGAGACATACACACATATGCACTGATGCAAACACACACACACACACACACAAACTGACACGCTGGCTGTTCTCTGTGTGCAACTCTCGATTACTCAGTCTGCTGTCGTTGTTTTTTCAGTAATCTGTCAAGTTGAAAGTAGACATTTTGTAATTCCCTCTGTGTTAAATTCCCTCTATGTGACCTTTCATGCTTGAATGCTCTGAAGTGTTCCTATCCTTCTGTTTTGTACTGTGGTATATGCTGATCCAGGTACAGTTGAAGGTGACCCTGACTATGTATCTCTGCGTTGCTCTTCCTCTAGGTGCTGAACCTGGTTCAGTCCTATGTGACTCTGCGCGTGCCTCTCTATGTGTCCTACGTCTTCCACTCCCCCCGTCGCCGTGGGAGGATGGCAGCACTTTGACCTGCAGTCAGAGCTCAAGCTCACCTTTGTGTACGACACCGCCATCTTGTGGCAGGACGGAATCGGCAGCCCGCCGGAGGCTGAACTACAAGGTACAGCCAATTCGGCCCACTCTTGGCTATTTTAAGTACTACAGTGAGGTGGATGGCTTGCAGTATTACTCAGTTAATACCTGTATAATTAATAGTCTGCAGGCACATTTGATTAAAATCTCCGAGCCGACGAGGTGAAAAATCTGTCGATGTGCCCTTGAGCAAGGCACTTACCTCTAATTGCTCCTGTAAGTCACTCTGGATAAGAGTCTCTGCTAAATTACAAAAATGTAAATAATGTCTTATGCATTATGTCACCAGTGAATGATAGAGGTGGACAAAAACCCTGGTTTGATGTGACTGTGTCCCTATAGGATCCATGTACCCCACCAGCATGAGGATCAACGAGGAGGGACGTCTGGTGGTCAACTTCAAGACTGAGGCCCGCTTCAGGGGACAGTTTGTCATGTCCCACCCAGGTATTACGCCCCCCCCCCCCCCCCCCCCCGATAGGGTGATTGTATAGCTTTCCCTCCTATTGGGTTGCACTGTGACCCAGATCCTGTACCGCTATCAGAATGGAACCGTCTTAGGGGTTGTTCTGCTAAATGTCAACATGACATCACCCTTTTCAGTAAGAATAAAACTACCTTCAACAGCGTCAAATGTGTATAACCTTACAACGAGGTGCGTTCATTTGGAACTTCGACATACAGTCGGTCTTAAGATGTTGTGTTCATGTATGCCCTTTTTGTCGGACACATCGAGCAAAGAAACGCCCAACAGAAGTGTACGTGTGAGACTAAAGAGAGGTTTGACTGTGTGTTTCCAGGAACCACTCTGTCGTCCATGGCGATGTGTGCTGACCTCTCTGGCCTGACCTTCACCCTGGCCCTGATCCGGACTGAGCCCACCTACAACCAGCCCATGCAGCAGTGGAGCTTCGTCTCGGACTTCGCTGTGAGCTGCCATCTTGTTCATTGTCTGTCTTAAAGGTATGACTCGGCGATATGACGAGGCCACGAGCTGCACGGTAGATATTGCGATGAGCGAGAGACAAGACTTTACTGTCACACACAGTATCTGCGTATGTGCACCGGTTCAATTCACGCTGTCAGAGCGTGGTAGATGCAGGACCAAAACAGCACAGCGCTCTTAGTTGTTGAGGAAATGGACCCACTATGCTGTTTACTTTGTGTACCTACGTCATATCGCTGAGTCTACCTTTAACTTTGTATTCTTAGTGTTTGTGCTGAAGCCAACTGGTAGACGGTAATGACAGAAGACTAGGTTTAGCTTTAGCAGCACGTGCAGTATGGATACCAGACCAGCAGTAACTACCTTAAATGGTTGGTGTGTTTTAAAGTTGTTTTAATGATGTTGTAATGTTGTTGTCTGTAGGTGCGGGACTACTCTGGCACGTACACAGTGAAGATGATCCCCTGCAGTGCCTCTCCCAATGGGGAGTTCAGCATTCCCCCTGTGTGTCACCCACGAGAACCCCTCACCTTCCACATGGACATCCGCTTCCAGCAGGTCACCACCACCACTGCATACCCACAGTTTCTGGCAGACTAGCATACCCAAGACGCTAGAATCAAGAGGAAACTTTGTCATTCACCAATGCTGATTTGTCTTGGTGTTGTATGAGGCTAAAAACAAGTAGTAGCAGATACTTGTTGATTAAATGCATTGAACCAAACGTTTAAATCTTATCAGCGCTCCTGTGTTTGACCTTTGCCCTCTGACCACCCCAGGTGAGTGACCCGGTGGCGGCTGAGTTCAGTCTGAACACCCAGATGTTCCTGCTGTCCAAAAGGGAGCTGTGGCTGTCAGACGGATCCATGGGCTTCGGAGAGAGCACCGACACAGCCTTCTCAGAGGGTACTGGACTACTACTGACCCCTAGTGGACACTCTAGGAACCACTAGTCAACATATAGATAGATACACCACTAGTCAACATATAGATAGATACACCACTAGTCAACATATAGATAGATACACCACTAGTCAACATATAGATAGATACACCACTAGACAACATATAAATAGATACACCGCTAGTCAACATATAGATAGATACACCACTAGTCAACATATAGATAGATACACCACTAGTCAACATATAGATAGATACACCACTAGTCAACATATAGATAGATACACCACTAGTCAACATATAGATAGATACACCACTAGTCAACATATAGATAGATAGATACACCACTAGTCAACATATAGATAGATACACCACTAGTCAACATATAGATAGATACACCACTAGTCAACATATAGAGATATATACACCACTAGTCAAATATAGAGAGATACACCACTAGACAACATATAGAGAGATACACCACTAGTCAACAAGAGATACACCACTAGTCAACATATAGATATACACCACTAGTCAACATATAGATAGATACACCACTAGTCAACATATAGATAGATACACCACGAGTCAACATATAGAGAGATACACCACTAGTCAACATATAGATATATACACCACTAGTCAACATGTAGATAGATACTAGTCAACATATAGATACACCACTAGTCATCATATAGATAGATACACCACTAGTCAACATATAGATATATACACCACTAGTCAACATATAGATAGATACACCACTAGTCAACATATAGATAGATACACCACTAGTCATCATATAGATAGATACACCACTAGTCAACATATAGATATATACACCACTAGTCAACATATAGATATATACACCACTAGTCAACATATAGATAGATACACCACTAGTCAACATATAGATAGATACACCACTAGTCAACATATAGATAGATACACCACTAGTCAACATATAGATAGATACACCACTAGTCAACATATAGATATATAACCACTAGTCATCATATAGATATATACACCACTAGTCAACATATAGATAGATACACCACTAGTCAACATATAGATAGATACACCACTAGTCAACATATAGATATATACACCACTAGTCAACATATAGATAGATACACCACTAGTCAACATATAGATAGATACACTAGTCACTAGATCAACATATAGATAGATACACCACTAATCAACATATAGATAGATACACCACTAGTCAATATATAGATAGATACACCACTAGTCAACATATAGATAGATACACCACTAGTCAACATATAGATAGATACACCACTAGTCAACAATATATAGATAGATACACCACTAGTCAACATATAGATAGATACACCACTAGTCAACATATAGATAGATACACCACTAGTCAACATATAGATATATATAGATATAGATACACCACTAGTCAACATATAGATAGATACACCACTAGTCAACATATAGATAGATACACCACTAGTCAACATATAGATAGATACACCACTAGTCAACATATAGATAGATACACCACTAGTCAACATATAGATAGATACACCACTAGTCAACATATAGATAGATACACCACTAGTCAACATATAGATAGATACACCACTAGTCAACATATAGATAGATACACCACTAGTCAACATATAGATATATACACCACTAGTCAACATATAGATAGATACACCACTAGTCAACATACATGCTCTTTCATGACATAGACTGACGTAGACTGATCAGGTGAAAGCTATGATCCCTTGTTGATGTCACTTGTTAAATCCACTTCAATCAGTGTAGATGAAGGAGAGGAGACCGGTTAAAGAAGGATTTTTAAGCATTGAGACAATTGAGACATGTATTGTGTATGTGTACCATTCAGAGGGTGAATGGGCAAGACACAAGATTGAAGTGCCTTTGAACGGGTCTGGTAGTAGGTGCCAGGTGCACCGGTTTGTGTGTCAACAACTGCAACACTGCTGGGATTTTTCACGCTCAATAGTTTGTACATCAATAATGGTCCACCACCAAAAGGACCTCCAACCAACTTGACACAACTGTGGGAAACATTGGAGTCAACATGGGCCAGCTTCCCTGTGGAACACTTTGGACACCTTGTAGAGTCCGTACCCCTGACAAATTGAGGCTGTTCTGAGGGCAAAAGGGGGTGCAACTCAATATTAGAAAGGTGTTCCTAATGTTTTGTCCACTCAGTGTACATTATTAGCTGTTTTATCTTATAGAACTCACACAGCTTTCTGTCTAACTGCTTTCTGAGTTTGAATGTAAAGATCATATTTAACAGTCTAATAACCATTTAATGAAGCTTTCAGTGCTTGGGACACCACCCTCCTCTCATCTCTCCCTCCATCCCCCTCTCCACCCTCCTCTAATCTCTCCCTCCATCCCCCTCTCCAGGCTCCTCTATCTACGGCCGTGTGATGGTGGACCCAGTCCAGAACCTGGGTGACTCCTTCTCCTGCAGTATAGAGAAGGTGTTCCTGTGTACAGGAGCTGACGGTTACGTCCCCAAGTACAACCCCACCAACAAGGAGTATGGCTGCCTGGCCGACGCACCTTCACTGCTCTACAGATTCAAGATCCTGGTGTGTACGCCAATCACTTAACACACGATGCCTCCAGTCAGGGGGAGATTCCTCTGGAGTTTTTTTTATGGTCACTTTGAATGCAGTTTAGTCAGTTTTGCTATATCAATTAATTCATTCACAAGTAATTTCTTGCTTCAACCATCTACAACCATTTGTGTTCTTGACATCTCAGTACAGGTGAGCCATGCTGCTGTTAGGCTGTTGAAATACATTTGACGTTTCAGTTATTTAAGCAGACGATCTTATCTAGAGCGACTTACAGGAGCTATTATGGTTAAGTGCCTTGCTCAAGGGCACATCGACAGATTTTTCACCTAGTCGGCCACGGTATTCGAATCAGTTACCTTTTGATTACTGGCCCAATGCTCTTAACCGCTAAGCTACCTACCTCTAATCCATAGACATCCTATACAATATTTCTAAGTTAGGTTCCTACTGTAATGATTTCAGTGGTCTAACCTGTGTGTGTTTCCCTCCTCAGGACAAGGCTCAGCCAGAGACCCAGGCCACAGCGTTTGGAGATGTGTTGTTTGGTGCCACTCTGGCCCTGGACACTCCTGGAGGCCTGCCTCTGGTCAGGCAGCCTGGTTCAGACGGATTCGCCCTGTCCTCCTCGCCTCTCTTCCAGGTCAGCCCTGCCCCCCCCCCACCCCCCTAATCGTACCTAATATGGTCTGTAAACTGGATAACAATGGGAAAATAGTCTCTGTATGGTTGAATTAAATCTGGTTTCTGAAATCTGAGTTTGATTACTTGCACACAAAAACACACACATTTTGTTTGAAATCACACACTGAAGGGTATAGGCCAAAGTCTTTATCACTAAACCTCAAGCTCCACTGTGTCTGGATGTTCCAGGTGGCTGCAGGTCGGGAGTGGTTCATCCACACCATCTACACCGTCCGCTCCCGAGACAACGCCAACCGTGGCATCGGCAAGCGCAGCCTGGAGTACCACCACAGCCTGTCCTCCGTGGCCGACCCTCAGCCCGACCTCCACACCTCCTCCCGGGTCGCTACCGTCGTGCCGCCCCCGCTCCGGACCTGGCCCAGGACATCGGCACCGACAGCAATCGGGGAACCAACATCCAGCACATCGCTCTGGACCGCACGGACCGCCTGGTGGTGAGCCAGCGCCAGCCATGGGGTGGACGTGACCGGGCTGGGTCGGACCGCGACTCACCCTTCCTGGAGCGCCCCCTCCTGGAGAGCTCCGGCAGGGAGCCTGTGGACACCTCCACCCTGCCCATGCTGGTAGGCCTGGCCGGGTTGATCCTTCTCACCTGCCTGGTGGCCATGGTGGTTATTCTGCTGGTGCGGCGCAAGAGGAAGAACCAGAAGAAGAGCCAGTTCCCTCCCTACTCCACCTCGTCGTGCTCGGCCTACAGCGGAGGGAGTGGCAACAGCAGAGAGGGCATGATGGGTACTGGGAGCAGCAGCTTGGACAGCTCGGAGGTCTAGGCTCATGACTAGAGACAGCCCTCCTACCAACACCATCCCGTCCCCATGGCCTTCTGATAAGACATTGACAGTTGTCAACGGTTCCACCCTCTACCACTGCGGTGCCGTCTAATGGCTCTATCCAATCCTTACCGCTGAAGTGCTATAAATTGCGTGATAAAAATGCAAAGGTCATTTCCGATTGAGCCGACATATGCAGGGTTTACCGTGAATACAGTCTCCGCTAACTCGGGAACACTGGCTTTAAATTTTAATTGCGCTGTAACACTTGAACTTCAGCAATACGGATTGAATAGAGCCCTAAAACAGGGCTAACCCTACCTTCTGCTAGCACTGAAGACAGCACAGCCAGTTCGTGGGACAGTTGATGTCAGTTGATGTGTGTTGTGGGCCTATAACCAGAGTATGAATGCATGCATGGCTGGCCAAGCCTGGAGAGAAAGTCATGATCCATGAACCCTCAATGAAGTGTTTTCACCCCTTTTCCTGTGGTACAACATGGGTTTTAGTCCCTCTCAACAACTCAATTGTCAGAACTCCATTCAGGTGTGCTTTAGTTCATGTGTCAAATATTAGGAGTCCCCAAGGGCTGATATTGTGGAGAATACCCTTTCCAACTATACTAACTGCCATAGCTGAACATCCCAATTAAATCTTAAAAACAGTAATTGCATCTACAGAAGGTAAAAGCAACTAAACGTCCCCCTTGATAGTGCAGAGCAGCTTTGAGGAGACTATTCTGTCCTGTTTTTCTTAAGAGAACTAGCCTATCATGTAATTTTTGTTGTCGATCGTTCAATCAGTGTCAACTAATATTTGTTTTTTTGAGTGCGAGATAGAGAGCCAAGTGGATCGAATGTTGGGTTGTGTCGGTCCGGTCGAGGCTGGCTGTATCATGTGGTAAATGTGTGTATTTTCTAATATTGATTGATGCACTGCTATGCTTTACAAAGCCCTCGGTAGTCAGCAGGTGTGCCCACTGCAGCAGAGCACAGACATGGTGCTATTCAATGGGATTGTGACGTTGTCCATTTTAGTCATTCAAGTGCTTAAACTATTCATTCAGAATGTTTTTATACATTTTTGTTTCAGGTGACGTTTAAAAAATATATATATTAAAAAAAATCACGTGTATATGTATATTATTAACTCTTATAAGTCTGTGTACATACCTGCATGTATAGGATGTTCAAAGTCAACACAGGACAATGCAAACAAGAAAGGTATTAATTACTAAACCCTGGTGCAACTTGAAGAAAATGTTAACCCCACATTTGATGCTGTTTCTCAACTGAAGAATGTGACTATCTTGATCTTATGCAAGTGACAGTATAAGTTAATAGGTGCCAACTAGAAGGTATAGAAATGTCTCCGACCAATTTAGATCAAATTGGTGACTTATCAATTTTGTGATAATTTCAATCAATTGTTTGATGTCCTCCAACTTTAACTGCCAAATACAAATGTACTTTTCTGAATGATTTTGGTCCTACTCTTCACTCAGACTGCTTGTGAACGTCCACTGCTCTTTGTGTGAAAAGCTTTGCACAAATATTCAACAGAAGTATATATTTTTTTGCATAAGAATAGACTTATTTAAAAAAGGGGAAGTTTATTAGTGACACGTTCCAAAAATACATTTTCTACAATGTAGGTCGGTAACATAACAGAGTGGGAGGGGGGATAGATACAGGTATCGGTACATACAGGTATCGGTACATACAGGTATCGTACAATCAAAGGAATGTGATAACATAACCAACAGGCATAAATTAATCTCTCGTCACCTCAAGAACTAGTAAAAAAAGGGTAGAAAACTAAAACAACAAAAATTAAATTCAACTAAATCAGCGCAGCTGCAGTGTGTCAGTTAGTCCCTACTAGCAGGCCTGTGTATAGAAGGAATACAATAGGGAGAGGGGGAGACCTAGTCAGTTGTATAACTGAAATGTGTCTTCCACATTTAACCCAACCTCTGAATCAGAGAGGTGTGGGGGGCTGCCTTAAATCCACACTAAGAACATAGGTTCCCTCCTGGAATCTTCTAGATAGAACAACACGCTATAGTGAAGAAAAGTTCAGTCCTTTTGGGTTTTATACAGTAAATCATCATCATCATCATGGATCACCACGGTAACCCGTACAAAACAAACAGATGCTACGACTACTATACTGCTGTCTGCCACGCCCTCATTGTGACCACCACCGCCTCACAGCTTTAGCTTTTTCCTGCGGCCTCCTCGCGGGTCTGGGGTCCCTTCTCCCTTACGCTTCTGAGCCTGAGGAAGTGTGGGATGAAGAGGAAGACAGAAACGGAGTGTCAGCTCAAATGATCATAAAAATTGTCACTTCATACAATAACGTCTGCTGACAATGGAATATTGGTTTAGACAAGACTATATAGTGGAAAAGAACATTGTGTGATATAGTTAGTGTTGTGTGTGTCTTCCTGCACAGTGATAGAGGACTGCATGACCAGAGAATTCAGTGATGGGCAGGAAGTGGAGCGTTGTGGTCTTACAGAAGACTGACTCCGTGGTCCTTTCTTCTTCTTCTCTGCCTTCTCCCTCTCCTCCAGCTCCATGTTCTCTCGTTCAATCAGGGTGATCAGGGTGTTGCATCGCCTCTGGAGCTCCTACACACACAAGTATACAACCACAACTCTTGAAATGTGTAATGTTTTGAATGAATGGTTATCATGTTACTGAAGAAGTAAAAAGACACATTTCCATCTACAGGTTGTACTCTATTGATTCTACAACAAAATTGTACTTAATTCCACTGTCAGCCCTGGGCCACTCCGCTCACCATGGCGGTCCTGGACTTGAGGAACCAGTCGAAGCGAAACTGGGGCGAGTTGCGGATGCACTGGCGCAGCTCGTCGTAGACAGACTCCTTTTCGAAGCCCAGCTTGTGCAGCATGCAAATGAGGAAGCGGTCCTCCTCCTCCGTGTAGTTCTTCCCCTTGTTGGTGCCGTACGAGATCCTCAACTGGTGGAACGGCGCCTTGTAGCGACCAATCTACAACGAGGGAGAGGAAAGATGTCCTTCAGGGTGTATGGTAAGCCTCTGGTAGACATGATCAGACACCAGCTCCAGACAAATTCCTTCATAAGGGTCGGGAGGGCCCAGACACATACCTTCATAAGGGTTGGGAGGGCCCAGACACATACCTTCATAAGGGTTGGGAGGGCCCAGACACATACCTTCATAAGGGTTGGGAGGGCCCAGACACATACCTTCATAAGGGTTGGGAGGGCCCAGACACATTCCTTCAGACACATACCTTCAAGGGTTGGGAGGGCCCAGACACATACCTTCATAAGGGTTGGGAGGGCCCAGACACATACCTTCATAAGGGTTGGGAGGGCCCAGACACATACCTTCATAAGGGTTGGGAGGGCCCAGACACATACCTTCATAAGGGTTGGGAGGGCCCAGACACATACCTTCATAAGGGTTGGGAGGGCCCAGACACATACCTTCATAAGGGTTGGGAGGGCCCAGACACATACCTTCATAAGGGTTGGGAGGGCCCAGACACATACCTTCATAAGGGTTGGGAGTGGCCAGAGGTTTTCACAACTGTATCGATCATCTGATAAAAATAAAAAGGTCTTGGCTCCCCAATGTTGTTCTTGTTAACGATGACCTCACTGAAATGGCTTACCTTTGTGTCCAGTGCTTTCTTGATGCTGATCCTCCTCTGGATGCGGGCCTCTCCTCTCTCGATCTGAGCCATGATCTTCTCAATGTCCTGCAGCTCGTTGCAGCGCTCCCAGAACACAGCTGTGTGTGTACACACACACACACGTTTAGATCATAATACTCTAGATCTCGGTCATACACTTGGGAGTAATGTCCACTAGCTATATAATAAGAAGATTCAGATACATTTCCACAATTTGAAAAGAAAAATAAGGAAAATGTTTTTTTCTTTTCTTACCAGAATATTCCATGACTTCCTCTGGGGTTTTGCCCTCCACCTCTCTGGCGATGTTCTCGATGTCGTCTCTCCCCCACTTCTCATTGGCTTTGATGAACTGGTTAAAGTCACGCTTGTTCCAGATGGTGAAGCCCTTTGGAGAGGTCGATGACAGTTTGTAACGACACAAGCCACAAATGCTAACATTTGTCTCTAGTTTGTAGTTGAAGCCATTAAAGAGTATCTCAACTGAACTACATGTAGTTCTATAAATATGATGGAGTAGGGCACTATGATGAATGTCTAGTGTTTAAGTTGGAGGTCTTGTTTCAGCCAATTACCTGCGAGAGGAGGTTCTCCTTCTCCTCCAGCTCCTCCTCTGATAGGCCCTCGGCCTCGTCAATCTTGGCCTGCTCCTCCTTCTGGTGCTGGGCCGAGTTGGGCAGTTCTGGGTTACGAGGAACCTGGAGAGATAATGTATATCACATATACACTTAAACACTCAACAGATACATCCCATTCTAAACTAAACCGACTGTGTTGGTTTGAAACTGCACAGAGGAGATCCAAAATGTCCGCAGTCTGATGGAACATTATCACACTGAAGGCGTCATAATTGACCACAGAGGAGGCTGGTGAGGGGAGGACGGCTCAAACACATATACACCATTCCAGCCATTAGTATGAGCCCATCATTCGATTTTAAGTGGCACCTACCATCACTGATGTACCAACAGTTACACTAGTAACAGTACATGTCGTACCTTGTAGCCGATAGTCTTCCTGTAGAATAGGATCTCTTTCTCCAGCAGTTCAAACAGCCTTGGGGGGGAAGAACTGGAAGTCCTGCACATTGGGCTGCTTAGGTGGACGAGGAGCCTGGAAGAGGAGAACAGCAGTTTTAGTTATGGAGAAAGATGGTCTGGAAGAGGAGAACAGAAGTTTTAGTCATGGAGAAAGATGGCCTGGAAGAGGAGAACAGGAGTTTTAGTCATGGAGAAAGATGGTCTGATTCATTCCACACAGCTATCCCAGTGGCGTGCATATACATAGCCAGAGGTAGTGAGGCTTACCTTGGGTGCTTTAGGCTCGCTGACACGCAGGGCCTCTCTGAAGTAGGCATCCACTGCGTAGTTGGCCTTCCTCTCTCTCTTGGGTGGCTCGATCCAGTTGGTGACCACCTTCTTCTTCTCCCTGTAGTCCTCTCCTTCGAAGGTGTATACACTGTTGTCGGACTCCATGGTGAAGTTCCTCAGGGAGCTCTCGCCCATGGTGTTCATCTTCTCCTTCAACTCCATGGTCTGTCAGATACAAACACACAGCAAAGCGTTAGCATCTAGCTACACATTGCTAATGTGTTTGGCCTCTAGATACTGCCATATCAACCCACATATAGCAATGCTAATGCTATCACATATTATATAAATGATCTGAGTGCAGATAAATGCTAATGCTAGGCTCAATGCTAATGCTAGGCCCAATGCTAGCGCTAGGCCCTTGTCCGTCTGCGTTCTGACCTTCTTCTCGCCTCGCTCCAGGATCTCGTCGATGTCATCGTCGGTGATGTCGCTCTCCTTAGAGGCGAAGACGTGCGTGGCGCCGTGCCGGATGATAGACAGCATCTCGTCCTTCCCCAGCTTGTTGGCATTGGGATCCACTAGCCTTCCTGCAGAACAGACACAGTAGACACAGACAAGTCAGCCAGTTGCATTGCCAAGGCATTGACTTCAATAGCATAGGATTGAAACTGGGAAGAGAAGATTCTAAATGGCCACCGGTGCAGTACCTTGCTGGATGACAATGGAGTCCAGTTGGAGCTTCATCTCGGCTCGCTCCACGATCCTCTCCTCTACTGTGTTTTCCGTGATGAAACGGAACACGCGCACCTGCTTCTTTTGACCAATCCTGTGAGCTCGGTCCTGAGAAGAAAAGTTAAATGAACCAATCAGGTAAGTGTCTAACAGTTACCAGGTAGAAGCATCTTGATCAATTAAGTTACTGGTGAGAGATTCTATTGAATGTAAACTCACTTGTTGTGATATGATTCAAACTAGGGGGTATTGAACATGTTAAATCTGTAGTGCAAATTCCAATTAAAGTAATAGTAATTACTTGTAAAAGACTGACTAATTAGTCCAATAACATGGGTGAATGAGAGGTACTGACCATGGCCTGTAGGTCGACCTGAGGGTTCCAGTCTGAGTCGTAGAGGATGACCACGTCAGCTGTGGCCAGGTTAATACCCAGCCCTCCGGCCCTGGTGCTCAACATGAAGATGAACTTAGGGCTGTCCTCCTCATTGTACGCGTTGATGGAGATCTAGAGGAACATGGGAAATGTAGTGTTAAATGAAGTGTGTTCAAACTACGAGTTAAATTGTTTGAATTTACAAGCCATTTATTAGCCTGGTCCCAGATCTGTGTGTGCTGCCCTGCCAACTCCTATGGTCAATAGCACACCAAGGCAGCACAAACAGATCTGGGACCAGGGTAATAAGCCAGTGCCGTTAATGATATCCAGGAGTGGGAGTCATAGTCGTACCTGTCTCTCCTCGTGGGGCGTCTGTCCGTCCAGGCGACAGTAGCCGAAGTTGCGCCACATGCAGTAGTCCTCCAAGATGTCCAGCATCCTGGTCATCTGGCTGAAGATCAGCACACGGGAGCCTGGGAGAGGGAGGGTAGTTCAAAATGGTCGCCAATTAATCATCCACCATGCCTACACTGCTGCAACTTTAACATAGCAGTTTGAATCACAAAAAGTCTAAAATAGCCTTTACACAACACGGTCTCCATATCAACTTTAAAGTTGAAAGGGCCACCAAACAGGCCATAAAAACACCAATTTTGTAACTGGTCTTAGAGGGGAGTCTTTCGTCCACCCACCCTGAGCCTTCATCTTGGGCAGCAGCTTGTCAAGGACGGCCATCTTGCCGCTGTTGACGGCCAGGTGCAGGTCGGTGGTGTAAGGCGGGCCGGGCTCGGCCCCGTCAAACAGGTATGGATGGTTGCAGCACTTCCTCAGCTGCATCAAGACGTTGAGCAGGCGCATCTTGTCCATCTTCCCTGCAGAGTTCAGGATGTCTATGTCCTTCATCAGGATCTTGGTGTACCTGAGGAGACACGGGACAGTGTTTTCAAATACACGTTATAGTGCATGGGGCTGAAGAATTTGTTTGGCAGGGAAAGGGCATACGTTGACTGTGTGTGGGCTACTCACCATTCTCTCTGCATCTTACTCAGCCCCACGTACATCTTGATCTCTTTCTTAGGCAGCAGAGACTTCTCCACCTCATTCTTGATACGACGCAGCAGGAAAGGACGCAGTACCTACACACACGTACACAGAGAGAGAAGAACCAATGAAAGGTAAGGGAAGGGCCCCATAACACTATTTGATAAAAACCTACATGGATACATGTTTAGTTCATTAGGATCCCCATTAGCTGTTGAACATGCAGCAGATACTCTTCCTGGATCCACTAAAAAACAGTTATAGACAAGAACAACACAAGATGTTATACATTGTAAGGCACCAAGAGACAAAAATACTATTTACTCACTATTCATATATACACAGTACACATTCATACAGTACAGTTAAATTTAAGGAAGTGTTTCAGATACTTACAGTGTGAAGACGTTCCACCAACTTCTGATCCCCCAGGCAGTTGTTGGTGTCAAACCATGAGTCAAAGTCCTTCGAGAGAAAAACAAAAAGGTTAAATCAATCCATATTTTCGGGCCCTTTAAATAAGTGAAAAATAGAGAATATTGTTATTAAGCCTAAATTAAGCCTAAATTCCTAAACTGTAGTATTAATGGAGGGCAATTGTCTGTGTGTTCAACAATTTGTTCCCCCCGGGTACATTACAGTTCATCCTGTTTTATCCGCCTCTTACCTCTGAGGAGTTGAAGACGTCTGGCAGCAGGAAGTTGAGCAGGGCCCAGAGCTCGTGGAGGTTGTTCTGCAGCGGGGTGCCGGTTAGCAGCAGACGGTTGGTGGTCTTGAATTCACGCACTATCTCTGACAGCTACAGCACAAACATACACGGGTCAGACAAACCATCTAAGACTCTTTTGTGAGTTGAGCCCATTGATGTTTTGTTAGTGTATATAGACATTTTAAATCACATATTTACATTTTATCAAATATGTATACAGTGTGTGTGTGTGTGTGTGTGTGTGTGTGTGTGTGTGTGTGTGTGTGTGTGTGTGTGTGTGTGTCAACTTTAGAAGCTCCCTAACCTTTGACTTCTCGTTCTTGATCCTGTGGGCCTCGTCGATGACCAGGTACCTCCAGTTAAACTTCTTGAACACGGCCTTCTCTATGATGAGCATCTCGTAAGAGGTAACACACACATCCCACTCCCCTGGCAGCAGCACATCTCTGATCAGGGCATTCTGGGGGGAAAAAATAGGGTGGAGATACAGGGTTATCGGTGGAAACAAGACCAAAGTCCCAGCAACATCACCAGTCTAACGCGCTGCAACTGCTGTAGTACAAGTTATTGAAAAATGACTGCCTTGCATTGGATTGCATTATGCAGAATATCCATTTATGGCACAGGAAATCTACGTGTTACGTTTTCAGTTGCAGACGGAGAGAGAGATTAACTGACTATTTCCATGGCAACATTTCTTCCCATATGGAACATTTGAAAACACATAAGCCTCAACACTGTCCCAGTCACCACCCAATGCTTTCCAGCTGATCTACCGCAATCAACATTTTACATCAGAGAATTAATGTGGTCTGCTGCTGCTCATAGCTCACCCTCTGCTCTCGGTCTCCGATGAGGCAGACTGCTTTGAGGGAGGGGACCCAACGCTTGAACTCGTTCATCCAGTTGTACAGGGTGGACTTGGGCACCAGCACCATGTGGGGCCCGGGGATGCTCCTGTAGTGCTTCATGTACCCCAGCAGAGAGATGGTCTGCAGGGTCTTACCCAAACCCTGAAGGACAACAGGCAAGGTGAGAGTATATATAAAAATAAAACACAATAATTTGAATACCAATTTTTAGCATGAATGGGTATTTGGATGCTGTTACTGCTGTAGTCCAGGAGTAATCTTCATGAGTCACACATACACACACAGACAGACCAAGAGATATGCATGTACTACCGGAATACCAAAATATTTTTCACTTTAGTTTGAAACAAGAACCTACCATTTCATCAGCAAGGATCCCGTTGATTCCGTTCTCGTACAGAGAGATGAGCCAGTTCAGACCACGGACCTGGTAGTCTCTCATTGTACCCCCTTTTACAACTGTTGGGAGATAGATACAGCACAACATACTCAGTATTGCACAAGTTTGACATACTTCCCATTCAGATATGGACTACAGTAGTCCCGGTCAGAACTTTGCTACATTAAAGATGCACTATGCAGAAGCCATTTCCTGTTTGCTAAAATTCTAATAGTTCACCTAATTTCAGTCAGTGACAAAACAAGCAAGTTTAGTGTAGAGAATCTTTGTACCATCTAAACCGTTGTGAAATGTATTTTCCATAACTAAAACATTTTGTATTTTCAGCTGTTTGAATCTGGTGTACAAAACCGAAAGTAAAAGATTCTAAACTTAACCACGGATAGCATAGAAAATGAGAACCTAGAACAGATATACCGCATCTTAGACTTGCTTTCAATGAGAAGGACAGATCTATAACAGAATTTGGTCGGGTCGCCCAAGAAGCTATATATTGTAGCTCTAATGAGTAAAACCATGTGACTGCCTACAGGAGGGAGATTCATCGAAGCGGGTGCAGACGTTGGTGGTCTTGCTGCTTTCGCTCAGCAGCTCTTCATCCTCTTCCTGCTCTGTGCGACGATGACGGTTACTGTCAAAGAGACAAAGGGGTACCCCCAATTCATCAGAGACAGCATATCAAATGCCCCACACGTACACCCAATGTACTGAATCATCGGGTCAAGTTGTTCTGCGTGTTGTGTTGTATACTCACTCGCCGACCGAGAGGAGATTCTGTTTCTCGTCCTTCTTGACACGAGGGCGCCCTGGCTTCATCTTGAGCGGGGAGGTGGGGGTCTTCTGGGCCGCAGGTTGGATGAAATGGGCAAACACCTCTGTCTGCTTCAGTAGGTACTCAAATCTGTTGGTCCGGTCTGATGCCTACACACAGAAAAGCAGTGAAACTTTGTGAGCTACAAATGACATATTAAAACTGTAAATGAACATCAAGCAGTGTGCCATTACCACTTTCTCCTCATAGGCTGGCGCTGTAGATGAAGAGGGGTCCTCATCTTGGGCATCCTGTCCGGCTTCAGAAGACTCCTCCTTGCTGGCCTCTGACACATCATCCTTTTCCTGGAAAAGAGGAATGCAACGCCACTTTCAAAACAACTGGGAACTCAGAAATCTCAGACTTCCGACCCAAGAGCCTTCAAGGTTGGGGAACTCAAAAAAGAAGAAGAAAAAAACAATTTCCGACTGGGAAAAATTATTTGAATTCCAAGTTGGAAACTTGGGCATCTTTCTAGGGCAGTGTTTCCCAACCCTGGTCCTCGATTACCCCCAATAGTACACCTTTTTATTGTAACCCCGGTCAAGCATACCTGGTTCAACTTGTCAACAAGCCCTAAATGAGTTGGATGAGGTGTGTTTGTCAAGGGGCTACAACAACGAATCTGTTGGCTTGTACACGAGGACCAGGTTCGGGAAAAACTGCTCTAGAACTCCGACTTCCCAACCTGAAGATCACTGACGTCATGACTTGACTTCCCAGTTGTCTTAATGTGAGATAAGCTGTACAAGTATACAGAGGATCGAATGCAGCGTCAAAGAGATGTAAACAACTCCTACAATTGTATAGAAACCCTTGATGCGTATTAAAATAAAGTGTATTAGCTGTAACGTTAGCTAGCATAGTTAGTTGAGTGTTTATTAAACAGGCTAGCTGATAGCTCTACTATACAGTACTGCGAGACACACTCTCCGGGAAGATGGGTCGGAGCTGTTGATTAACGTTAGCTAACGACGCTAATGCTAGCTAGCTAAACAACTCGAGCTAGCAAAGACAAAGTTTGAGATGGCTCGCTTTGGAAGTGACAAATGACATATGGTTGATTTTAGCATAATCTAAAAGTTGTTGAGCCATTTTTTCTAATAATGGGCTCAGAATTTGTATTATTATTATTTTGTTCAGGCTCACCTCCACTCCTCCGGTTTCTTCAAGTTCAACTGCTCGCTCTTCCCGCAGCTCCACGCCGTTTCCAGTCTCGGACATTGCTACCGAATTTCTTCCTCGATTTAAATCGATCGTCTGTTTATTCGATTACTTCGTCCGCCTATAAATGGCAGATATGGTTTTCAAAAACTTTATTTCAGAAAATACGCTGCTATTGTCCTACTGTTTATTATGAAAGAGACTGGCTGGCTACAAGTGATTCATTCGCTAGCTTCCTTTCCCCGCTACCCGCGTTCACAAAGGTTCCGCTTTGTCTCGCGAGACTTTCGTAGCGTGGCTGCGTGTTTTCCCCCCGAAATGCAAAATCTGCACAAATTTACAAGTTATAACCCATCTGCTATATCTACCAGTCTAACTGCTATGCCTATCCAATGGCTACGAGCTCAGTTAATGCGTAAAAGAAGTCCGTGGAATAATACATTTCGTTTTAAGTCATTACAAACCATTGTCAGTATGTTTATATTTGTATTTAAACAAACCTGTAATTCACAAAAAGTTTATATATATTTTTTTTTTATAGTCGCATTTTCGTTCTTTATTAAACAGGCAATGAGATCGTCAACAGCAGAAGAATCCTAGAAAAATTCGTGGTCCATCGGAATGACGTTTCTGCAGGGCTTTTAAATGAGCTGATTTTATAATGTCAAAATAAGAGATGAATGAGCTGTTAACCGGCGACTAATGTCAACTGGCTTTTTATGATATTTTCATCGGATGCTGGTGTTATGAATTATATTGGTACGTGATGTTTGGGAAGATACATTTCTGCTAGCTAAGTTAGTGACATCTCCGGCCTGCTTTGTTGCAATACCATACACAGCTAACGTCATGCTAGCATCGCTAGCTAGTTTGTTAAAGAACGTTAACTAGCTAGATTACGAAAAAAAGTTTTATCCACACATGTTTTATTTGTGCATCAATTCCTTTAATCTAAGTTCATTTGAATTCGATAACATGCCGCTTGTGGTTACTGTAACTAGCTCAATGTGTTAACTTGTTTAGCTAGCTAAGTTAGCTAGCTTTGTGATGATAAGGCAAAGCATGATGCTGTGTTGTTTTTGTTTACCTGTGGCTAGCTTCATAGCCGTGTGATATTGCTATGCTGATTCAACTTTTCAGCAATGGTAAACACGATTACAGTTTGTTATTTACAAGTTGTTGACCGAATCATACGTCTAGCTAGCTAGCTGTGGTAGACATGCCATGAAGAAATGGAAAGCTAGCCAGAATAAGTAACTGGTCACTAATGGTGGTTGATGTCCTGCTCGCTCTCGTCTTTTAGGTGTGGACTGCTCCCTGATCTTTCCACTCACAGCTATATAGATCGCCTGCCATCATGGACAAGATTCTAGAGGCGCTGGTTAGCTCCTCTCACTCAGTCCCAGTGAAGAAGGCCATCGTGAAGAAGGTAGTCGAAGCCGCAGAGAAAGAGGTCACGGCGGAGCAATGTCAGGCCCTGTACACCCTCACCACTCGCCTCATCTTCTTGGGTGAAGACGCCTTCCAAAAACAGGTGGGCTTCCAGGTGCTAGAGGCCTATGCCCGCTACCACCGTGCTGATTTTGAGCTCTTCTTCAGCAAAGACTTTGTCCTGGGCCTGTTACAGCAGGGCTATGGCCCCCTGGACCGCAAGGACCCAGCCGTGGTTGACTACATCCATGGCTGCCTGCGGCTGCTGATCAGCTGCCCCTCAGTGCTGGATATCTTCTCCATCATCCAGACAGAAATCCTAAGGATGGTGTGTGAACGGCCTGAGCCAGCCCTGTGCGCCCGCCTCGCCACCATGCTCTCAGACTTCATACAGTGCATCCCCCGGGAGAAGACGGCCATTTTGTTCTGTCAGCAGTTGGTGAGGACCATTGGGTACTTCCACTGTCCTGCCAGCCAGGAGCGGGAGCTGAGGGAGTACGTGGACCAGGTGACCAAGGTCAGCACGTTGCTGCAGAACATCTGGAAGGCGGAGCCAGTCACACTGCTGCCATCTCTGCAGGAGGTGTTTGCTATAATCTCCTCCACTGGTGAGACTGAGGGAGCACCACACACAGTCACAGATGAGCACACATGCATAACTTGCACTGTATGTGTCTATGCATCAATGTCCCATACAAGTTGGAGCGGCAGGTAGCCTAGTGGTTAGAGCTTTGGGCCAGTAACCGAAAGGTTGCTACATCGAATCCCTGAACTGACAAGGTAGAAATCTGTTGTTCTGCCCCTGAACAAGGCAGTTAACCCACTGTTCCCAGGTAGGCCGTCATTGTAAATAAGAATTTGCTCTTAACTGACTTGCCTAGTTAAATAAATAAAGTGTTATAAATAATTTGAACAAAATGAGCAGTTTCAAATATAATATCAATTGTTACTGTACAGAAGTAGAGTACACTATAGTATTTTCTAGTGCAGCCACTAATTTACCTCCACCTTCGCCCACCTGTGGAAAAATGAGGAATGTCAGGCTTGTTAGCACATGCTTGAGACTTGGAACAGTAACTTCTTTGTCATTTTAATGATCCAGGGTGGTGGAGAGGTCACTTGGTTAGGGTAGAGGTTGTAAACAAGACATTTGAATACACTTGGGGCATATTTCATAAGCTGTAACCCCCCCCCCAAAAAAAAAAAAAAAAAACATCAGTCAATTATACTCAAGTTTTTTTTGTGTTCTGCACAGACCCGTCCTTCGAACCCTCCATTGCCCTAGCCAGCCTGGTCCAGCACATACCTCTCCAGATGATCACAGTTCTCATCAAGAGCCTTACCACCGACCAGAACGTCAAAGACACCAGCATGACTCAAGCACTCTGCAGGTCACTGGGTGCCTTTTACTGTGCTTTTTCATTAGCTAAACTGAATAAATAAATCCGTTGTATTTGCAGTGTGTATATTAGATGGGATGTTGTGATTTAATGGAGCTTTTCTGCCCTTATTTACCGTTCTCTCCATCTTGCTCTCTTTCCTTCCTCAGGATGATTGACTGGTTGTCTTGGCCTCTAGCCCACCATGTGGAGATGTGGGTCATTGCCCTGCTGAAGGGGCTGGCTGCGGTGCAGAAGTTCACCATCCTCATAGATGTCACCCTGCTTAAGATTGAACTGGTGGGTAGTGTACTGACCACCATTATCTCAGCAGGGTGTGTCAATGCACCAATGAGCTAAGATGGTAGTTACACATGGTAATAGCAAATACAGTACTCTATATGAAGATGGGCAGAAACTGCTTCTCCAATAGAAATCCCTGATGACACTGTAGGTGATGTCATGGCGACGTTGGCTAGCTAAGCCCATGCTCAGAAACATGTCATTGTTGTGTCGATCAGTCGTCTAGGCACTCCTTCGATATAAAGTAGTATTTGACAAAAATGAAAATGTGTCAGTTTGTCACTTTCACAAGGTTGGAGTAATAACATGTTCAACAACTGGTTGGAATCTAGGCTGTGACTTTAGATTTTGAGACAAGTCACAACGAAGGAACAATTTTTCACTTCTCTCATTGACTCACAAACCCCGGCCTGATCTGTTTCGCAAGCGTTCCCGGAAGTCTTGCGATGTTGCGCCTCTGGGTTTAGAAACTCTATGGTGATGGCATCTATAACTACATATTAACTTCAGTTAGAACTGATGAATAGATGATCACATGAACGAAAATGTGTTCCTGTAGTTTGGTCAGTATGGTGTCTAGCTATATCACTTCTGAATTGTGTGTTTCTGTGTCAGTGTGTGTACAATACATATGCTGTATGTTTTATCTTTGTGTGTAGGTGTTCAACCGTCTATGGTACCCCATTGTGCGACAGGGGGCCCTAGTGGTTCTCTCCCATATGCTGCTGAGTTTCCAACACTCTCCTGAGGCCTTCCACTTGGTAAGAAACACACAATACAACTCGTTCTATTGTGCACCGCATGTCTTTCCCTCCCTCATTCCACCTATTTAGCTGAAATACCTTCAGGCTCCATTAAACTCCATTTCCCAGATGCACTCTCCTCTCAGCAGGGCTCTCCCACTAATGAGGTGTAAAGTGTTTAAAGCACCAAGATGGTCCTTTAGTTGACTGGCGGTGGTTTCATCTGCCATGATTGTCAATTCATTTTAAAAGGTTGATTACATTTAAGTCAGTGTGACCCTCCCCCCAATGACAAAAAGGGAGGTTTAATGTAGCATGTGAAGGTTGATGTTTTTACCAGTCACTACATCGGTGTGTTTAGTGCTATTCTACTGCTATATGCAGTGCCTAGTTTCCTACACAGCACCTTTCCACCTTGTAACAGATTAGAACAGATGTGATGTGCACATGACCAAGAACATCATGTGTACCAGCACTGACTTTGCTGATGAGGATAAATTGACGTACCACGACTGTGATATGTTGGTTGTCTCACCTAGCTAACTGTACGTCTGCTAAACGACTTTACTGTAAATGTTTGTCGACAATACGTTCAATGTGTGTTCCCCAGGTCGTGCCACACATAGTGGACCTGGTTCAGAGTCTGAAGCATGACGGCCTGCCCACCAGTAAGGCTTTCCTGCTGCACTTCACAGAGCTCGTCCACTGTATGATGTACCAGTACTCTGGCTTCCCTGACCTCTACGACGACATCCTGGAGGCCATCAAAGTAAGACACCTTGACAACGAGTGATCACACGATTGTTGCCCTTTTTTTAATGTATCAAACATTTACTGTCCTTATATTATGATCCACCTGACATTGGGGGGGGGGGGGGGTTACGTTATCAATGTGACCAACTGAGTGAATAATGTTATTATTGAAGGATGGACCTTCAAAATTCGGACAGTGTACAATACTACGCAGCTCGTGTAGTATATGTGGTGTATGGAGTGTCTGAAAGCTGTCTCCCTCCCCTCTAGGAGCTACCTGGGCCCGGTGAGGAGAAGATCAAGCTGGTTCTGAACCAAAGTGCCTGGACATCCCAGTCCAACTCGTTTGCCTCAGGCCTGCTGAGGCTGCCGGGCAAGTCTGAGACTGGCAAGACTGGCCTCATCAACCTGGGAAACACCTGCTACATGAACAGTATCATACAGACTCTCTTCTCAGCCACAGAGTGAGTAGTGGATTTAGTACACACACAACTACACGTTGCATTTATATTGAGTTGACCGCATGGTTAACAAAGCTGTCTATATACATTCTGACTTGAATCCTCTCACAATAGAATGATATAATGCTGGAATATTTATGCAGGAAGTTCTTATGAAATGCTCTGCACGAACCTTCCTATGGTCCTGTCCCAGTTTCAGGAGGCTTGTCTTATCGTTACGTCTGAATGATGCCACTGCCAACACACTGATGAAGAAACTGCAGCTCCTCTTTACCTTCCTCTCACACACCCAGGTTTGTTTCCCGCTCCTGTTAGTGGCCATCAGGTTTTTCAATGGAAATTACTATGGATCCATCCCTGACGTTTCACTTGGTGTGTGTATTCGGTGAGTGGTTATTCAGTTTGTGTGTGTCTCTCCTGCAGAGGGCAGCGTACGCCCCCAGAGTCTTCTTTGAGGCGTCTCGGCCCCCCTGGTTCAATGCAGGATCCCAGCAGGACTGTTCTGAGTACCTCCGCTTCCTCCTGGACAGGTAGTACACCATCTAGTAGACTGCTGGAGCACCCTACAGCTCCTTCCTCCTGGACAGGTAGTACACCATCTAGTAGACTGCTGGAGCACCCTACAGGTCCTTCCTCCTGGACAGGTAGTACACCATCTAGTAGACTGCTGGAGCACCCTAAAACTCCTTCCTCCTGGACAGGTAGTACACCATCTAGTAGACTGCTGGAGCACCCTACAGCTCCTTCCTCCTGGACAGGTAGTACATCATCTAGTAGACTGCTGGAGCACCCTACAGCTCCTTCCTCCTGGACAGGTAGTACACCATCTAGTAGACTGCTGGAGCACCCTAAAACTCCTTCCTCCTGGACAGGTAGTATGCCATCTAGTAGACTGCTGGAGCACCCTACAGCTCCTTCCTCCTGGACAGGTAGTACATCATCTAGTAGACTGCTGGAGCACCCTACAGCTCCTTCCTCCTGGACAGGTAGTACACCATCTAGTAGACTGCTGGAGCACCCTAAAACTCCTTCCTCCTGGACAGGTAGTATGCCATCTAGTAGACTGCTGGAGCACCCTACAGCTCCTTCCTCCTGGACAGGTAGTATGCCATCTAGTAGACTGCTGGAGCTCCCTACAACTCTCAAAACCTGTGTGACTCCAGGTATAGATGGAAAGAATGTATGTATAAATCTAGTGTTTTGAGAGAAGGATTTTAAGATTTCATGTTCACTCGAATGGGTGTTATTGAAAAGGACAGCTCCATTTATTATGCTGTTACGTTCATTTGCATGTTGTATTTTTGGTTCAACTTTCTCTTGTCTCCTTGTGTTCTGTTGCCAAGATTACACGAAGAGGAGAAAACCATCCAGGTTCTCATGTCAGCCAAGTCAAATGTTGTCTCCCCTGGCAACGGACCGAGCAACGACACCGGAGGTGAAACCTCTGCGGAGGATGCCGGAGTGTCACCCGTGGCCCCTGTGGAGGGGAAGTCCGAGGGGAATGATGAGAGGACGCTCATTGAGAGGATGTTTGGAGGCAGGCTGAGCACGGGTATCCGCTGTATGACATGCAACAGCGTCTCGGAGAAAGAAGAACCTTTCACTGACCTATCCCTGGCTTTCTGTCCCTCCTCCAGCCCTCTTCAGACCGAGGGCCCCTCAGAAGAACCCCGGGGCCCCTGCCAGGGGGCTGTCAACGGGGGTAGCGAGGCTCCCGAAATAGGCCCTTCTCCCAAACCCGTCACGGCCTCCACCACCGGCGTCCAATTTGTTCCAGGGTCCAGCGAGCCACCGCTGTCTGTTCCTGACCTGGTGGACTACTTCCTGGCGCCAGAGATCCTGGACAAGGAGAACGCCTACTTCTGCCAGAAGTGTGGCTCGCTGCAGCGGGCGGAGCGGGGGATGAGGGTGGTGGCGGCGCCCGAGTACCTCATCCTCACGCTGCTGAGGTTCTCCTACGACGCCAAGTGCCACGTGCGCCGCAAGATTCTGGACAACGTCACCATCCCGCCGCTCATGAGACTGCCTGTACACGCCCCTCCACCCAAACACTCTTCGTCATCTTCCTCGCCACCATCCTCTCCACTCCAAGTGGACTCGCCCGAGAGCAGCGAAAACCTGGCCAAGAAACTGAAGCCGTCGCAGAGAGAGGAGGAGGAGGAGACTGGGCTAGAGGGCGACAACGGGATGGCAGGAGGAGAAAGTGAGGTAGGGGTGTGGCCGGCGGCCCGGTTCGTTCCCTACGTCCTCAGCTCTGTAGTGATGCATTCTGGGATGTCGTCGGAGAGTGGCCATTACTACTCCTACGGCCGCAACCTCAATGGGGCCGACGGAGCCCAACACCACCTAGCCAATCCCCTCGCCCTGGGGGAGGATCCTGGCAACGGGCAGACTGAGCCCATTGCACTCACTTGCTCCGGGGCGACTCATCCCAAACAGGAAGTGGAAGAGGTGTGCGGAGGCCAGGCGGCCGGGGATTGGCTGCTGTTCAACGACAGCAGGGTAACGTTCACTTCGTTGGGGTCGGTTCAGAATGTCACCAACCGTTTCCCCAAGGACACGGCCTACGTGCTGATCTACCGGAAACAGGACGTTACGGGGGGGCAAAACAGTACCGGGGGAGTGACGGCCAACGGCATGCGACTGGGCTCTGAACCTCCGCTGCAGAAAGAACTGATGGACGCCGTCACCAAGGACAACAAGCTCTTTTTACAGGTGAGAGAAGAGGGTGTGAGTAGTTACAGTATAGTGAATGAGGCGTTTTCTGTTTGCTCATGGATATCCAAGGGCTCTACTCAATTTCATTTACAGTATGTTCATTTTTGCTTTGAAACCTTAAGGAAATCGTCTCTTTAGTTATCAGAGCAATTTTTTTGTTCCATCGAATGAACTCTTAAATTGGTTACGTGTAAGCAGCCGCTTCCATTGGATTTACAAGTAGGACAAGCCTCACCTTTGACCCCCACCCTCTTAACCACGAGGGCAACAACTCATATTATAATAATAATCTACTTTCATCTCTCTCTCAATGACCAGTTTTAGATAACAGAGTAGCAGAAGGGTGAAAATCCGATTCACTCCAACCAATTATCTCTATATAAAAGCCCTCCAGTCCCAACCTGTGTCGGCGCCTGTCATTTCTGTCACTAAATACAGGCCAAGGAGGGGTGACGCAGCCATTAGCATAACCGTTTAGTGTGATCCTGACCTAAATGATGCATCAGGCTATGCTAATGTATTGGCCCAGGGAAGTGGACTGTGTTCACTTATGATCACGCAAGCCTCCAATAACCTTCCTCTAATTGCTTGATTAGCATGGGACGCTGAGGTGCATGCGTATTTACATTTTAGTCATTTAGCTCTTCTCCTGAGCAACTTACAATTAATGCATTAAGCTTAAACTAGCTAGGTGAGACAACATACCATAATCGTATCACTACATTTTCCCTCAACAAAGTAGTTCTCAGCAGGGGTGCAACTTTCACTGGGGATGGGGGGTCATGCCTCCCCCCACACACACTCTGAAATTGCATTTTTGTCCCCCCCCCCATTTTATCATTGGAATGTGATACAAAGCAAGGCAACAGTGTGCTTTAGGACCATGCAGTCGGTAGGCTGTTTGGCGTGTTTACCTGATTGGATACATTTTATTTTTTATAAATGTCCCCCCCCCCCACTTCTAAAACCAAAGTTGCGCCCCTGGTTATCAGTGATGGTGGGGGAAATATATATTTTTTTTTGTGGGGATGGCATCGGAATGTCAGACACGTTTCCATATTCTTCAGGGTATTTCTGGTAATGTCACGCTTTGCTCTTCTCTTTTGGACTTGTTTTTGGAATTTGTCCTTTCAATTTGTGCCCATGTTCAAACTTTAACAGGACCCTGTTTTCCATGTATCCATTGATGGGATTAAAGTAGTTCTGAACAAGCTTTGATCCAAAACATGTTGCAAGTATTCAGAAAGCCAACCATACACATATTACACATTTCCCTTGTGCTTTCAAGATGCAATTAGTCAAGTGAAATTTCATGAGTCGTTAATCTCTCAAAAAAAATTAGACTTCAACCACATATTTGCAGTAACCACAAGAGGACAGCAGAGCTGCATTTTCTTGCTCAGACAGAATACCCAAACTCCTGGGTCATGTTCATTAGGACAGGTAACATTTTAAACCGTTCTGCATTGGAAAATTAAACTCCAGGTAGTCCCTGCCTGTTTCTAATTTCTTCCATTTGGTCCCTAATGAACGACCCTCTGAACAGTGGTTAATGGTCCCGAACTCCTTTGTCCAATAGGAACAGGAGTTGAATGCGCGGACCCGAGCTCTCCAGGCGGCCTCTGCCTCCTGCTCGTTCAGGCCCAATGGACCAGATGACAACGAACCCCCGGGCAGCTGTGGTCCCTCGGGGGGAGGAGGAGGAGGTGGGGGGTTCAACACTGTCAACAGACTGGTCTTCTGATGGAGGAGGGACTGGGAAGAGTGAGTGAGAGACAAGTAAATATAGCACTGAAAGACCACTGGACTCTATATATGAGAGACATGCACAGAGAAGTCTGGTTGGCTACTCATCCAGTGGAATGTGAAGCACATATGAACGTAGAGAGAGAGAGAGAGAGAGAGAGCGCTGAAGATCTTGGGAGGGAGCACTTGAATACAACTCATAATGTACACGCCCACATGGACTTAAATCTAACACAAGACTGAACTCAACACTGGACTCAACCTTACAGTGAGGGTCTTACCTCTCATGTCTGTCTCTGTCGTTTTATTTTCATCCATAACTCACAACTTTCTGCCTCGGGACAAGCTAGACCTCATAACCTCTTCTGGTTTGCATGCATTTCTTTCTTCTTTTCAAGCGGTGGGTTTGATTTTTGATTCATTGATGTGTACTTGTCTTAAGACATTTTCATATGCAATAAAATGTACAGATATGGGTGTGAAAGTATATTCAATAAACATGGAATATGATCAACTAATGCCATGAATACTGTATACAAAAAGTTTTAGATGGGATAAATCTTTTAATACAAAATGTGTGTGTTAATTGCATGCTGAACGTTTGACAACTTTCTTCAGGTGGGGTTATGGTTACTAACATTGACTCTAATAATTAAGTTATTCATTCAGGGATACTTTTCTTTTGTTGCAGATTTTGTGCCTTTTGTTAGATATTATTAAACCCGAATTTACAAAAATACAAAAAGACACAAACCTCAGCCTTGCTGTACAGTGTTTTAAATGTATGTACAATACATGATTTTCCCCAATATTAAAGATGAAAGAGTCTTGTTTGTGTCTGCCTGCTCTGTCCACCTAGCGCTACCTACAAGCCCCTATGGTGAGTTTTACACCTTCATGTTTCACATTCTTCCACGAGTGTCATTTAGATGCTCGTGTATTATGGTCTTCTCTGAACACACTGCAGTAGCTAGCTATCGGCCGTGTGAATGCATGGCTGTGTTCAGCTTCATGTGTTGTCAGTGCCCAGTCTGCCCACACACAATCAATGCCTCCTACCTTTTGTCTTATTCAACATTAAAATCTTGTAGGTTAGGGTTGCTACGTGTATTGTTTATCTTTTCATGGCATTCCTCCGCTGTAGTCATACTGAACATTACATGTTGGTTCTTAGGTTTCCAATTGGACACTTGATGTTTGAGTGAATGTTAAGACTGGTTTTGAGGCACTGTTAATGATTGAATGTCCAGACATTTACCTTTGGGCGGTGTTCCCATTTAATGAAGTATGTTGCTGTGATACAGATGAACGGCATGCTAAGTTGCGGTAACATTTCCTCTGCCAGTGTGGATGTGATTTCATCAGAGAACCTAGAGGGGTTGGGTTGAATGCATTCAGTTGTGCAGCTACCTAGGTATCCCCTTTCCCTTCCCTAGATCAAAGACGGAGCAGAGTGGCTTTGAAGCTGTAGCCAAGACCACCTGCTTCAGATGTGGTGCGTTTATCACTGCTGTGGTGTCTCAATGTTTCTCATGCACAGTCCCAGCATAAGGTCAATTACCGGTGCTCTTCTAGGTGAATATGTTTGAGTAAGACTGAAGGAGTGTCCAGGAAGAAGGAAATAAATCCGTCCTCCTTGACAATCTTGTATAATACCACGGGTCGTGTTCATTAGGCACCAAACGGAGGAAAACATCCTGAAACGGGGAGGTACTATCTGAAAATGTCTTTTTTTTTTTAAAGCGATTTTTTGTTTTATGTTGCACCACATTTTGAAATGTTTTGTTACGGTGTGCCCTAATGAACATGACCCAGTGGAGAGATTATAGGAGTAACAGAAGGGAGAGTTCACGGTGATGTCAGACAGACCTCCCATGGGAAAGCCTCATCATTCAAGTTACCAGCCAGGATAGGTTTCCTTACCCAGTGGAAACTGACCTAAAACCTCATAGATGGGACCGACATGTTATAGAACCCTTACCCTCACCAAAAGGAGATTGAGAAGCATCTTTATGTAATGGGTCTTAAAACAGTAGCGTCAGACTTGCAATAGTGGCACTACATGAATAGAGAATGGTATGCAACGGTTGACCCTATCAGCACACTTGCTGTTACTAATGGCATAGCCAATATGTGTAATGTAGCAATGCAAGCTTGTGGTTTTCAAATGGGTCATTTCTGTGCTATTCGGTATCCCTGCCATTAGGTTTACAACACACTGTAGTAGTAGCACTGTAATCGCCTCAAAAAGCATTTGGGGAAAAAAAATCAATGACACTCAATTATTAATTGACCGATCCATTTGCGTTTCACTTGTACAGTTTTGTAAGGACACATCAAAAGTTTTATAGAGCAATGGCATTCCCTGTAAGTTACACAACTCAGTGTTGTATGATATCAAGAGTGGCCTTTTTTTGATAGCACCAGAGCAGCTTCATCAGCAGGTTCAGATTGCCCAAATATACTGAACAAAAATATAAATGCAGCATGTAGTGTTGGTCACATGTTTCATGAGCTGAAATAAAAGATCCCAGAAATGTTCCATACTCAAAAAAAGCTTATTTCTCTCAAATCAAATTTTGTGCATGAATTTGTTTACATCACGGTTAGTGAGCATTTCTCTTTTGTCAAGATCATCCATCCACCTATCAAGAAGCTGATTAAACAGCATGATCATTACACAGGTGCATCTTGTGTTGGGGACTATTAAAATTCACTCTAAAATGTGCGGTTTTGCAATGCCACAAATATCTCAAGTTTTGAGGGAGTGTGCAATTGGCATGCTGACTGAAGGAATTTCTACCAGAGCTGTTGCCATATAATTGAATGTTAATTTCCCTACCATAAGCTGCCTTCAACGTAATTTTAGACAATTTGGCAGTGCGTCCAACCGGCCTCACTAATGCAGAACAAGTGTAACCACGCCAGTCCAGGACCTCCACTTCCAGTTTCTTCACCTGCAGGATCGTATGAGACCAGCGACCCGGACAGCTGATGAAACAGGAGTATTTCTGTCTGTAATAAAGCCCATTTGTGGGGGGAAACGAATTCTTGTTGGCTGTTGGCTGGGCCCTCCCAAGCCCACCAATGGCTTGATTAGGGCCTAATTAATATATTTCAATTGACTGATTTCCTTATATATTCCTTATAACTGTAACTCAGTAAAATTGTTGCATTTATACATTTTTTCAGTATTGTATGTAGATTTGCCTGGCTGCACTTTTTAGGACCAACTTTTTCAGTCTATTGTATTTACTGCCATTGTGGCAAAACAACTTCCCTCTGCGAACATGAAGTACACTACAATTCAATTCAATTGAAGTTATGAAATACTATTATTGTGGCGGTGGGCTTTAAAATGGATGCTATATCCCCTATTATTGCAGAGATTTCAATGTGATAACAATGAAGGCAAAAACCAACGTGGGATGAATTGATGAGCAGCTAACATCCCCACACAAATCACAAATGCATATTGTTTGATCCCTGTTTTGAATGTTTTTATTTCTCTGTGGTTGGTCTCTACCCACAACACGTCAAATGCAATTTGTTTTAATGCCCTTGCAAAAGCATGAACTCTGGAACCACTTATTTAAAATGTAATTTAATAAACATAATGCCTTCTCTGTCTCCATCCATTCCTCTCTCTTTTTCCAGTTCATTCTATTGGGGACCATGAAGTTGGGATTTATGCTCCTGTTAAGTTCCCCAGTGACTAGCATGGCTCAGCAAAATGCCAGTGACTAGAGCAACTTTTACCACAGCAATATATTTCTTTCAGCTCTATGGTGTCATAGACCCATCTCGAGGAGCACACAGTTAAAAGGAAAAATGATCTCCCAGGCTGAATAGTATTTTAGAAGACATTGACAAGTAGGATCAATAGTATTATGGATGGTAGACTGACAAATGTACTCAATTGTTGTCCTCACTGGTTGGGCTTGCCTGCTGTATGGAGCTATGCTGTGACAAATATCTTTAATGGCTATGTGAATGTTTAAATGGATTAATATTAGAATGTAAAGTCTCACTCACAACTGGGTGGGTCATGGCTGTACTTAGTTGTGAATCTGCATATGATTAATACATTGTTTGAATGTTATTGTGTTACTTGAGTCATACATTGAAATGTTTTTTAAAACTAGGAAAGTCAAATAAGAACAAATGATTAATTACAACAACAGCCTAGGAACAGTGGGTTAACTGCCTTGTTCAGGGGTGGAACAACAGATTTCTACCTTGTCAGCTCGGGGATTCGATCCAGCAACCTTCCGGTTACTAGTCAGTCCAATGCTCTAACCACTAGGATCCCTGCCGCCCTGTGGTGGCTGTTGTGCACAATAATAGTTATTCATTTGTATTAGTAAGTTATATGAGAAGTGAATATTTGTTTTGGTACATCAGTTGACTATTTGTTAATCACAATATTGACCTTCATGTATACTATGCTCAAACCCATTAGAAATTGGCAGTCAAACATTATAGATGCACTTACAAATACAGGTTAATAGCCAAAAAACCTGGAAGAGCTTTTCAGCATTACAATAACATTCCAGGATTCCACAGATACTTTAACCCTCATGGGAACTCATCTCTGTCAAATTGACAATAGTCAGGCTCTGGGTCTACAAGAAAAACACTACTAGTCTTCAAGGGATAGATAGCCTACTCTTGCAATGAAGGAACAAAGACATTTGCCTGCGTGGTGCAGGGGTCTAAGGCACTGTATCTCAGTGCTTGGGGCGTCACTACAGACACCATGGATCGAATCCAGGCTGTATCACAACCGGCAGTGATTCGGAATCCCATAGGGCATCCGCAGAATTGCCCCAGCGTTGGCCAACATTGTAAATAAAAATGTTTTCTTAACTGACTTGCCTAGTTAAATGAATGTAAAACATATGATGAAGAGATATGTTTTATTTATTGTTGCTGAAATTATAATATTCCTACTCGAGTTTTGTTGTTTCTGGTTTTGGTGCTCACACTTACACACATAGATATAATGTAATGGCAATCGCCAACTTTCTAATTGTACGGTCATTTCTACACTGTCCTCGAGGTTGCATGACTTCGAGCGCACAAATGGCGCGCATTGTGGTAAGTGTAGTTTCCACGTGCACATGGTAGGAGAGGTCCTACATTGAACACTGGAATGCAGGTTCTTTGTTATTCCGTTCAATCATAAGGAAGCCATATTTTCCCCCGGTATTCAGTCAGATGGGTGTAAATCTATACTAACCATATGCAAACAATAATTTATCAAAATGCGGTTATTTGTTTTAGGGGGAGAAACGCCAAACAATTGAGAACTACATGTCCCATGGTGTGTTGGTTAATTTTTCCTGCACGCCGCCTCTCCCTCTGCCTGCGTGTTCCAAAGGAGGCTGTCAGGCTGAGTTCAGGGAAAACACAGTTTCCTATCTGTCAATCATAATTAGCAACCACAGGGAGTGAAACTGGGAGGAAGGTCGGTGAAACGCTACGTTTTTGGGTGAAAAGGCATTGTACTTCCCGTGAAACAATTATGCTTCGGAAAGGAGAGGGAAATAAGTATCCTAGTGTGCTTAAAAATATTTGATCTACTTTGGAAGGAATTGCATAAAAGCGCGTTCACTGAAAGCCAAACTCGGCGAGTTTCACTTGCAAGCAACTATTCTGCTTGGAGTACGAAACATATCCAGAAGAAGGTAACCACGGACGCAGGACACTTTGGGATTTAATTTGGCTATTTAACACACTTCTTGACAAAAGTGGTTGACACATTTCAGAGGACTGTCTTAAAGTCGCTGTTGGTGATTCGCAGCGCAGACTAGGAGGTGTGACGGTATTTATCGCTTACCCAACTCATAAAATTTCAACCAATGCGACATTGTCATTTTTTTCATACTCTTTTCTTCCATTGACCGCTCCCTGTCAATATTTGCAGGTTCACTCAAAACAATCTCGGCCCAAACATCCAGACGGCGAGGAAGAAAGGAGGAAAGATGAGCGGGGGAGATGTGGTGTGCTCTGGCTGGTTAAGAAAATCTCCTCCAGAAAAAAAGTTGAGACGTTACGTAAGTCTGAGCTTGATCATATTCATGTCTTGCTTTGGATCCTTACCACTGAGCGGATACATTGTAGCTATGCAAATGTAACACTTTCGATTATTTCGAATTTGCGTACGTTGTCGCGCTAATCACCTCCCCCCAGCTGCACAAAGTTTATGCAGCATCTCGAATCTTTGTTTGCTACAACAAAACTATCGACAATTCATGAATAGCAAGAAGTGGATTTAAACTCCGATTGTTGTATTGTCAGGTGACAATGGCCTCCTAGGCTACATCTTGTTATGATGACAGCCTGCATGCTGTCGAGCTTTTCAGTGAATTGATGCAAATTCCAACACGGGGCCGATTTCAAAGCATTCATGAAAATGGTCCTATACTGTGCAACATTCGCATTCCACGGCAAGGCAACTGAAATGCTCGTCTGTCTAGTCATAGCATAATAGTTTATGAGCACATGCTTTAATGTCAAAATCCTAAGTGTAGGTTTGACTAATGTACGAATCTAACAGATCACGTTGACAACTCTCACAATGTCGTGAAATAATTCCAATTGACTTGTGTTCTTAAAAGGAATGCTTTTGAAAGCAGTTTCTGGTTGTCACAGGAAATGAGAATGTTCAGTCTTCTCCATAATCTAGTCTATGGAGACTATCTAGACTCGCGCCACCTCGATACCGAAGTTACTTTTTTTTGTAGCAGGTTAGGAGACTGAGGTTAAGGTTACCAAAAATGCTCTGCTAACCTGCAACTACAATCACTTTGTATCAAAGTGGCGTGAAGAGTGTCCCATGTTGACTCGACACTCGGCCTACTTACGAGACAGGGAGGTATGCCCATATAAATCAGTACACTATTGAAATGATATGAAAATGCATTTCAATCACAGTTGCATAGCTAGAACACAGTTATGCAAAGTAACGGTTGTCTCTCTATGAATCACACACTTCTTTGGAAGCTGGATGTCATTGTTCATAGTCTTACATGACCTTTGTTTTTTTTAAATCTGAAAAGTATTACCATTCTCACACCCATAATGAAATTGCCACCCTGCATATGTCCCCTTTCTTTACTTTGTGAATCAGTGGGCGAATCAGTTGGCTGTATATTAGTTCCCAAGATATTGGATCTGTTATCTATCCAAAGAACATCTATCGCCATTGTATATGTGGGCCCTCTATCAGTTGTATTCGCTCCTAATCTACAAAGATGGGCGTATTCAAGCGACTGCACACCACAACTCTGAGACGTAAATGACCATTTATACAAGTCTTGCTGTGTCCAAAAGGCTGTTAAGTGTTGTATTTGTGGTTTATTGGATATCTCTATTGATGTTTGCATTAGGAACTGGACGGCCCTGCGCTCTACATGTTTTCGCAGCAACCACAGTTCTCCTCAACCGATCTTTGAGAGAATCTTGATTGTATACCCCTCGCATCCTCAACCCACTGGAGGCGAAGGACCTCTGGCTTTCTCAGCCAACGGGTTTTGAGAATGAGGAGGATGTGAGGAGTATGCAATTGAGATTCTCCCAATGTCTCTGGTTGGCCATACTGAACCAAGGCATTGCCTGCCAAATACCATTCCCTCTGTCCTAACTCCACTGATGTTATGATCAATCTGAATCTGCACAGAACTCAGTTCATTGTTCTCCTTGTAACTACATGCCTGGAACAGGAGTTTTTCTTGACTGCAGCCCTACTTAGAGCCTGTTTTTTTATTTAATTTAACCTTTATTTAACTAGACAAGTCAGTTAAAAACAAATTCTTATTTACAAGGACAGCCTACGGTGGAGCAGTGTGTTAACGGCCTTGTTCAAGGCCAGAATGGGGATTAGACCCAGAAACCTTTCGGTTACTGGCCCGACGCTCTAACCTCTAGGCTACCTGCCACCCCAAAGTTAGAACCTGTATCGAGGTCCCAGAGCGTTTCCTGTTCAGGTCACATGGTCAGGATAAGAAGTCCAGCCCCTTGTCATGATCAATCGGCACCCTGAGCTCTACACTCCCTCTGTCATTATGAAGTATGACAGTCAGTCAGCCAGGGGGGTGTAGGGATTACTATGGAGTGGTTAGTGGTGGTGACACAGTAAACATGGTGATACAGTAAGTAACTATGCCTTCCCACAGCAGGAACAGATGAGACAGGAGACTCTGATCACATGACACTTAGTGACCAAGACTGTGTGTGTGTGTGTGTGTGTGGTGTGTGTGTGTGTGTGTGTGTGTGACGTTTTAACTGAAGGGTAGTGTAGGGAGCCAGCCCAGCTGCTGTACACACTGAGGGTGTGTAGCTGCTAACTTGGTGGACTGCAACACCCCGAGGTGTTCATTCATCAAGTCCATCTTACTTACAGCAGGTCACTCTGAAGTGACAGACTGGGAACACTTATCCTTATGTGAATGGAGCACTGAGAACGGTCTACTCCCTTAAAAAGTGGACATTTTGTTAAGAGCATAATCTAATGGGTAAATGCAGTGTGTTGCATTTCACCAGGCCCCTGACCAAACTGATTGTGACCTGATTGCACTGTAGCCTACTACTTGACTACCCTCAGGTCTATAGACTAGTGTGTATTTATCTCAACCTACATTCATTAGACTCTAAGAATGTGTTTATCTATTTGTATGATTTGGTACGTGTCCATTCTGGCCTAACTGGCTTCATTGTGCCCCTATAACAGCCTGTTCTGCTGCTGCCTCTTTGTGCCCCTGTAGGAACAGCCTGTTCTACTGCTGTCTCTGACCAACTCTTTGACCCAATTCATCTGATTCACACTTCTGCTAAAGCCTGGCGGCGTCAGTTTAAACACCGCTTTTGTGACCTATTGTGTGTGTAAGATTTGGAACTGTGTGTGTAACTGTGTGTGTGTCCTTAATGGTGTTCGACAATATGAATGGCTGTATTTTGACCCTCCAGTGTTAATAGGATCTGTGTGGTGTAGATGAGGCCCGGCATGCAGTATGAGAAGGAACACTGATCACTGGCAAATTGTTGTTTCTGGTTGAAGCTGTTAGCTGGAGCCCCCACTGAGTTACACAGGGCCATGTGTGTGTGCGACCCACTCGCTGAGTGTGTGTATGTGGCAGTGGCTGACGACAGCGGCGGTTGTGGGTGGAGGCGACCTCACTTGAGCCCTCTCAGGACAGCCTGGGACTGTGAATAACTGAATCCAGTATGCCTAATACAGCCTACTGGTCCTCAGGATTATGCCGTAACCACGACATCATGGCCCGGTTTCAAGTGCCCATCCAGATTATAGGCCAACCTTCTAATATACACTACCGTTCAAAAGTTTGGGGTCACTTAGAAACTTCCTTGTTTTTGAAAGTAAAGGACTTTTTTTGGTTGTTTGTCCATTTTTAAATAATATCAAATTGATCAGAAATACAGTGTAGACATTGTTAAAATTTTAAATGACTGTTGTAGCTGGAAATGGCTGCTTTAAAAAATGTTTCATGGAATATCTACATAGGCATACAAGAGGCCCATTATCAGCAACTGTCACTCCTGTGTTCCAATGGCACGTTATGTTAGCTAATCCAAGTTTATCATTTTAAAAGGCTAATTGATTATTAGAACACCCTTTTGCAATTGTTAGCACAGCTGAAAACTGTTGTTCTGATCAAAGAAGCCGTAAAACTGGCCTTTAGACTAGTGGAGTATCAGCATTTGTGGATTTGATTACAGGCTCAAAATGGCCAGAAACAAAACTTTCTTCTGAAACTCGACAGTCTATTCTTGTTCTGAGAAATTAAGGCTATTCCATGCGAGAAATGGCCAAGAAACTGAAGATCTCGTACAAAGCTCTGTACTACTCCCTTCTCAGAACAGCGCAAACTGTCTCTAACCAAAATAGAAAGAGTGGGAGGCCCCGGTGCACAACTGAGCAAGAGGACAAGTACATTAGTGTCTAGTCTGAGAAACAGACGCCTCAAGTCCTCAACTGGCAGCTTCATTAAATAGTACCAGCAAAACACCAGGTCTCAACGTCAACAGTGAAGAGGCGACTCTGGGATGCTGACCTTCTAGGCGTCTTTCACAAACTAGACACTAATGTACTTGTCCTCTTGTTCAGTTGTGCACCGGAGCCTCCCACTCCTCTTTTCTATTCCAGAGCCAGTTTGCGCTGTTCTGTGAAGGGTGTAGTACACAGCATTGTACGAGCTAATCCAATTTTTATCAAACACGCCATGCCATTGGAGCACAGGAGTGATGGTTATTACATTTTAAAAATCCGCTGTTTCCAGCTACAATAGTCATTTACAACATTAACAATGTCTACACTGTATTTCTGATCAATTTGATGTTATTTTATTGGACAAAAAAAAAAAGTGCTTTCAAAAACAAGGACATTTCTAATTGACCCCGAACTTTTGAACGGTAGTGTAGGTCTACCTCTGGCAAGGGTTCTGAATGTAAAGGTGACAGATACAGGGATGGGTATTTCGGTTGTGTGTGTGTGTGTGTGTGTGTGGAGGTGTTAGTGTTAACTGAGAGGGGGGGGGTCAGAGAGGTGGTTCTGCTGCTTTTGTCAGGGAGACAGGTCATCTATAGACTGTACAGGTTGATCTAAGTAGACCTTCTGTTTGTGTGCCCTCTCATTCTCCAGTGTTGACCCTTACTGTCTGAGCATTCAGCCTCTACTCTCCACAGTAGCTCCAGGCCAGACACGTAGCCCTGCCGGCTGCCGGGAGGTTAACCACTCTGGGCAAAGTTTGTCCCCAGCTGGCCAGCTCAGCCCCTGATTGGACGAGATCAAGGGTTAAACTGTTCAGCGGCCTGCCTGTGTCTGCGGCACCGCCCTGTTTACCGGCAGGCAGAGCACTGGGTAGCTCAAAGTGCACACTAAGGCCTTTTTTCTATTTTGTGGAGACATGTAGGCACACAGACAGCGTATATAGTGGGAGCTTAACCATGACAGTGCAGGGCCCCAGAGAAAGGGGTTTCTGTCCCATCTAGGGGCCACACGCTGGCATATAGACTTCGTGGACCACAGTGTTGTGGGCGTTTAGTCTGTTACAGGTTTATCCATACACAGGATGGGTATTTTTTTCATTTAGATATACTATAGCCATCAAATTCAACCCTGGACCTCGAAACCAGTTCCGCTGCTTTTGTCATTGTTCCCCTCTAATCAGGTGCTGATTTCGACCTGGGGGACACCGGGTGGGTGTCATTCATTATCAGGTAGAAGAGAGAACCAGCAGGCTCCGGACCTCGTAGAGTAGGTGTTGAATACCCCTGGCCTATAGGATGTAGTAATGTAAGGTCACCTTCTGAACCGTTGCGTTTTCCTTTCTTGTCAAGGCTGAGATGGTATGAGGAAACCTACCACAACCACTCCAGTCTTTTTTTTTTTTTTCCCCAGCCGCAGAAATGTAAACGTTTGCTCTGAACATGCAACTCTGTTAGGTTTTCATTTCATTGACATTGCACTTTCCATCTTTCATTTTTAGACTTCCTCTTTCGTTTCTCGCCTCTCTCGCAATCTGGGAATTTATGGAGGTCCCACTTGTAAAGCGTTCATCAAAGAGAGAGCCCTGCAGGTTGTGTGTCTTGAGACATCTGTGCTGTGTTTTCTAAACTACCCAAGGAAATTAAAGGGGATAAAAGTTGGTTGTTACTTCGTCAGCTCCACTTAATGTGCGGAGACAGTTGAGGCCGGGAGGCAGCAGGGGGAATCTCTCTCGGTGTCCCCTCCCCATATGGCGACATGGATCGCTCCTCTCCTCATAGGAAGCTCAAATGGTTGGTCCCATCCAAAGCATTCAGAGGGGTTATTCATGCTGTGCTTTTCCCATCCTTTCCCTCACAGGGTCTCAGTGTTTGAACAAAAGTACTCCAGAGACAGGCTGACACAACGAGCTGAGAGGGAAAACATTGAACCCTAAAGGTCCCTATTTTGAGTGTCTGTCTCTCTCTCTCTCTCTCTCTCTCTCTCTCTCTCTCTCTCTCTCTCTCTCTCAGCAGCTTGAGGGAGTCTGTCTCCTGACCTGAACCACTTAATGTACGTAGCTCGCTGCAGCGCCCTATAAGCCATTACTCGTGCTCAAGCCTAATTTAACATTTTTGATTTGTGACCAACCAAGGAGGGAATTCTGCGACTTCTGAACAAACGACAGAGCGGACGGATAGACAGACGGGAATCAGTGGAGTGGTGAAACGAAACAAAGGAATAGCTTTTTTGAGTACAGGATTCATTTGCTCAGCAAGTGGAACAGAGAAGCGCTTGTGTGGAGTTAGCGTAAGAGGCTATTCCTAGCCAGCAGCCAGCATGCATTATTGTTGAAGACCAGGGCTCTCCAACCCTGTTCCTGGACAGCTACCCTCCTATAGGTTTTCACTCCAACCCCAGTTGTAACTAACCTGATTGAGTTTATCAACCAGATATTTATTATAATCAGGTGCGTTAGATTAGGGTTGGAGTGAAAACCTACAGGACAGTAGATCTCTAGGAGCAGGTTTGGAGTGCCCATGTGTCCCAAACAGCACTATTCCCTATGTATTGCACTGCTTTTGACCAGTAAGTAGTGTACTGTATAGGGAACAGGGTCCCATTTGGGATGCAGAGTATGTCCTCCTGGCTACCACGACAACGGAACAGTCCATTTTGAAAAGCAGCAGACTGCTGCTGTTGTGTGGGAGCAGTCATGCCCAGAAAATAATGGATTGCATCGGCCATCAATTATTTAAATGTCCATTAGAAATATAAAGAAAACGAAAGGCATACAACATTAATGCAGGGTGATATCTTGTTGACACAGCAATTACAATGCTGTTACGTACCACATACACCCTGTTTATCCCTCTTTTCAGTCGTTTCCAAAGGCTGCTGAAATATTAAGGTTGAAATATTTTCCAAACAGATTAACTGTCTCAGACCCATTCATTGTTTATATTTGAATGATTCTCCAAAAAAAGAAAACGACCACCTGACTAGTGTTTATGTACCCAGAGCTCCACCAGTATCGCCAGACAACCCAAGGCGCTTTTCGGTTGTCTTAAGTTTTCATTTGCTTGTTTGCGTTGCGGGGGCCGCTTGAAACGCAATCACGACAAGATAAACAATGCGCACAGCCACAATAACACAGCATCCATTTAAAGCTAAGCCCTATGAATAAAGGTTTGGTTATTTTACAGGGACACACACACACACATGGGTGAAAACCTCGGGCAGTGTTTTTCAACATCGAAGAAGCCTGATTTAACATGAGCTGTGGTGTATTTGAGCGTCTTGTTTTTCACCCAGGTGTGTGTGTGCGGCAACGGTTCGCCTGATTTGGTTTTATTGGTGTAGTTAACAATTCAGTGATGAAAGCCATAGGTCTTTTATAACAGACACTAGACAGTTAATCTATGCACACGTTCTGCCTGATAGTCTGTCTGGGACTCAGGGACCAAGAATAGGCCTGGAGTTGACCCACGGCCAAAAACCCACAGGCTTAGTGCTACAGCAGGCACGTGTAGCCGGTCAATGCGGCACACTGTCTGACAGTGTGAACTGCAGTGATGATATAGCAGGGATAAGATCCTTTCAACTTTTAAGTTCTAACTATTTAAACATTTATCTGTATTTCCTTGTGGTCTGACTTGTCCTATTAGTGTTGTGGAGTGGGAAAGCCCACCAGCACAGACCCCATCCTTCCCCATATGTAACCATTTCCTTGCGTCACTCACTACCACTGTGTGGACAGTCCTGGTGACCAGTTCTCTGTTTCTGTGGCTATTCTCGTCAACTGCGGTGGTGGTCATGTGGCGTTCTAGGCCCATGTCGTCTTTCCAAAGTCCGCCTGTTATAACTCCCAACGTGCTCTGCTGACAAACACTGCTAATAACGCTACCACCACCGCTACCACCACCGCTACCACCACCGCTACCACCACCGCTACCACCACCCACCCCCCTATTCTTCTCTCCCTCCTTTACCGCTCCTCCTGGGGAAAATGGAAACAAGTTGGAAGTTAATCCCCCCCCCTTGTTGCTTGGTGGCTTTGCTGCTGGCCTCGCTTGGTGGCTGGGCTTGCTGGCCTCGCTTGGTGGCTGGGCTTGCTGGCCTCGCTTGGTGGCTGGGCTTGCTGGCCTCGCTTGGTGGCTGGGCTTGCTGGGCTTGCTGGCCTCGCTTGGTGGCTGGGCTGCTGGCCTCGCTTGGTGGCTGGGCTTGCTGGCCTCGCTTGGTGGCTGGGCTGCTGGCCTCGCTTGGTGGCTGGGCTTGCTGGCCTCGCTTGGTGGCTGGGCTGCTGGCCTCACTTGGTTCAGTCTGTTAACAGATGTGTTCCTTTATTGCCTGGCTCTTGCTGTTTATACTGCCATTGAGTCTTTTATCTATCTCCTGCTGAATGTACAAAACATTACATACACCTTCCTAATATTGAGTTGCACTCCCCTCAACATCCTCAAGTCGTCAGGGCATGGACTAAAAGGTGTCGAGCGTTCCACAGGGATGCTGGCCCATGTTGACTCCAATGCTTCCCACAGTTGTCAAGTTGGCTGGATGTCCTTTGATGGTGGACCATTCTTGATACACACAGGAAACTGTTGTTTGAGAGACCCTACAGCTTTGCAGTTCTTGACACAAACCAGTGCACCTGGCACCTACTAACATACCCCAATTGAAAGGCAATTAAATTGTTTGTCTTGGCCATTCACCCTCTGATTGGCACACATACACAATCCATGTCTCAATTATCTCAAGACTTGAGCATTCTTCAACCTGTCTCACCCCCTTCATCTACACTTGAAGTGGATTTAACAAGTGACATCAATAACTTTCACCTGGATTCACCTGGTCAGTCTGTCATGGAACAGCAGGTGTCCTTAATGTTTTGTACTCAGTGTGTATACACACTTTCTATTTTTTTGTGTGGAAACTCTCCTGTGGTTGTAGAGCTCCACAGTCACATGGCGTTATGGTTGAATATGCCAACTCTTAACACTATCCAGACCCAGTTCTTATGAAGCAGAGATAAGACACCTCTCCTGACTCTTGGCTGGATATGTTTAAATGCCTGTATCCAGGGCAGATGAAGACAGATTTATACAATGCAGTCTACATAAATGCAACTTGCAGTACGATATAATATGAACGTGATCAGAGTTTAACTTTAGAAATCGTTATTTATTTTCCCATGTTAAGCCCGTCCAGTGATGTCTGGCTGTAAAGATATTGCCTGGCTACCCAAATGCTACGCCACGACCATGGATGCTAGTTTCTTCTCTGCAATTTATGAGTACCTACTACCTCCCCGACGCAAACATTCTAACCGGTCTGATTGGTCTCAGAAACCGCCAGGTTGGGCTGGGACACTCGTGGGTAAAGTGCCGTTTTATTTTTTTATTTTTTTTACATTTGTCATTGGCTTTGATACTCTGATTGGATAGAGATGATCCAATCGCTGATTACTTTGTTCTGTACAACACCCCTTATTTTGACGTTGCCATCGTTGAAGTAGTTTGTTGCGGTCTCAGACTGAATTATGCTGCAAACAGAGCAGCGCTAGAATTCAGTTGGAGTCATCGGGCTAGTAATAATAGACCTTATGACAGAGAAAGAGAGGCTATTTCCAGCCCCAACTTTGAGTCCTACTGCTTCCCCAGAGAGAGGGGGCTGCTGCAGGGACCCAGGAGCACACAGATGTCCAAAGATGGTCCCTTTGCTTCGGCCTCTCAGGCAGATCTGGCTTCCCCTTCCAGCAGCTCACGGGACCAGACCATGGAAATATGACCGTACAAATATGACCTGCAGGCCATCCACCCATCACAGAACATTGACTTGAATGGGAATGCTTTTTCTAGTGATACTGTTTCTATGGTCCAGACCACTGGATTGTTTGTGCAGTCATGGGAACAAGTCTCTAAAGCTGAGAGTGTATGGAGCCTGTGTATAAGTGAAATCGTCCTGGAAGGTGTTCAGAACCAGTTTCGAGGCTAAGTGAGCAAGGTGTGTGTGCATGTGTTTGGTGTGTGCATTTTAGGATATTCCAGAATGTCAATCAATAATCCACTCCACCTCCTCATAGGCCATCAGTAGGCAGAGAGAGTGGGAGGGAGAGAAAGGAAGGAAACTAAAAGATGCACCGAGCTAGCCTCAAACCCACACCATTAGCCAGCCTCAGTCAGCCTGCTCTCTGTCCCTCTCCCTGCTCAGGGCTCCTCTTGGCAGGCTGAGGCAGTAGGAATGTGAGCCTCTTATGTGCTTCTGCTGTGTTCAGTGAGGGCTGGCCTCTGCCTGATTTGTTGTTTCTGCTGAGCGCAGCGCTGAGTCTGACGGAGGAAAAAGGCGCAGCTCCCTGGCGCCCCAGTACGGCATGGCGGCCGCTTCCTGTGTGCGGTGCTGATGGCTACCAGATGTCTAGAGGGAAGAGAGAATAGTGGTCTACCACGCTGGTGTCTAGTGCTTTTCGTTCTGTTTCACTTTCGTGCTACTTTTATTTATTTTCTTTTTCTATTCCTCTCGGTCACTTGGTCACTCTCCGATAGAGGTCGACGGATTAATTGGAATGGCCGATTTTAATTAGGGCCGATTTCAAGTTTTCATAACAATCGGTAATCCGTATTTTTGGATGCCAATTTACATTTAAATTATTATTATTATTTTTTTTTTAAACAATTGTTAACACCTTAAGAACACCATAAGAACACATTCTTATTTTCAATGGCGGCCCAGGAACGGTGGGTTAACTGCCTTGCTCAGGGGCAGAACGACAGATTTTTTTTACCTTGTCAGCTCAGGGATTCAATCTTGCAACCTTACGGTTAACTAGTCCAACACTCTAACTACCTGCTTTACATTGCACTCCATGAGGAGCCTGCCTGTTACCAAGGTAAATTGCCACGGTAAGTTGCTAGCTAGCATTCGTAAGCATTCCTTCAAACAGCACTTTCATGCATTTTGCCAGCAGCTCTTCCCTGTGCTTCAAGCATTGTGCTGTTTATGACTTCAAGCCTATCAACTCCCAAGATGAGGCTGGTGTAACCAATGTGGCTAGCTAGTTCGTGGGGTGCGCTACCTCTACTCTCTGACAACTCCTCTCTTGGTCACTCTGACAACTCCTCTCTGGGTCACTCTGTCTGTCGCTCTCTCCTCCTTTCTCTGGCTCTAACCTAATCATACACCCACAAACTGTGGCTCAGGGTGTGAGCTGCTGCTGTGGACTGTTTAACCCAGTAGAGGTTAACTCTGCCTGTCTGTCTTAGTCCTCTTAGTCAGCTTATAGTTGAGCCTCTTCCCAGATCCGCTCTCATGGAAAAGACATGCATCATTAGAAACTACCATTAAATCCTCTTCCCCCCTCCTTCTGCATGCCTTGGCCACATCCCATTCTGGGACGCAGACATGAACTAGATGAGCATAACTGGGCCGTAAAGCCTGTAATGCTACATTTTAATATCCAGACCTCATACATTTTACAGCCGCTGTAATTCATGGTCGTTGAGAGAAAAAGGTGTGCCCTTCACATTTCAGTGTTTAGTGACTTTACTGTTTGATCTAGAGATCTGGACTGTTTGACTCTTATCAATCCACCTGAGTGGTCTACTGTTGAGAGTCGACCACAAGGGACCGTGTGTAAGTGGCTTTACCTCGTTACATAACTAATATTATGCGCATTTTTCAGTATGTCACTCATTTTATGGTTTGGCATGGACTGTCAAACGTGTGCGCATGCAGCCCCCCCCCCCCCCCGTGGCGGCTCGCCTGTCGTCTCTGACACATGGACACATGTGCATCTGCAGGGCCTTCATACAGCCTCTAGACCCACTGCTGCTGTGGCCCAGCCCCTCTTTGTGTGGACCAATCTCCCCTCTTGAGGATTCCTATGCGTGTTTGTGCGACGGGGGGAGGGGGCACCCTGGAGACAAGCTGTGAAATGCCCACCGCCGCCTCGTGTAATTTCTCGGGTTACTGCGAGTCGGCCGGCCCATACGGACAGACCACACACTCCTCCCTACCTCTATCGCTCTCTTCCTCTCTATTTTTCTCTTTTCGTCTTGTTCTTTCTCTTTTTTTTTAAAGTCATTTTCGAAATGCGTTTATACCAGAGATATGAGATGTGGCTCGTCAAGAGGGGCAGGCCAGTCCTTTCTTAGCCTGTCCCCAATGAGTGTCCTGCGGGCAGCCTGATTTGTATTATAGAGCTCAGCTCTGGTGCTGTTCGATATCTCCGGCCTGGCTACCAGCCAGAGGAAGGGGATGAGACACCCCCCCCCCCCCCACTCCCTGTGAAGACCCTGTTGTGAGAGCGGGCTAGACTACACTCCCTCTGATTTGTGGCTGAGAGACGGTGAACTCCCACCTTCTCTCTCAGTATTCCTGTGAACTCTCCCAACGTTATTTCCGTATATCTCTCGGGTACATCTCGGAACCCTGTGGAATAGCTTGAGTGCTCGACCCGTCGACATTTTGTAGGGCCGACTTAGTCTCTCGCTCTGGTATACCAATGGCATTTGGCTAGGCGACTGGACTGGTCGATCAGGCATTGAGTTCCAGGTCAGTACTACTATGCAGAATGTAAGCATTTTTGTTGTATTTATTGTTGAGGGACTTCTATTGAGTTTACTGCTGCTTATCTAGACATGTTGGGGATTTCCAACTATAGACCCTTGAGTGTTCACACAACTCAAGCTCCGTTGGAGCTTAGCTCTTACCTTCTACTTCAACACACATCAACTCAGCTTCCCCTATTCAGAAACCATACAGCCTGTGACAAGAGCCTCTAAGTGTTGGGATGTGGTTTTGAGCTGCACAACGATCCTCCCAAAAACAAAAGATCCTTCCTCATAGTTTATTTGTAAAGTACTGACAACATTCCACAATGTATTCTGACATGCTGGTTGTCTGGAAGGGATTTGTTGTTTACAGTAGATGGGCCTCAGCCAGATACTGCTCTTTTATCTAGAATTTTTCGATCAACAGGCCATTATGTTGATCAGTGTTAAGCCCATGCATGTGGTTATGTGTGGCTCCCGAGTGGCGCAGCGGTCTAAGACACTGCATCTCCGTGCAAGAGGCATCACTGCAGTCCCTGGTTCGAATCCAGGCTGCATCACATTCAGCCATGATTGGGAGTCCCATAGGGCGGCGCACAATTGGCCCAGTGTCGTCTGGGTTTGGCCAGGGTAGGCCATCATTGTAAATAAGAATTTGCTCTTAACCGACTTGCCTAGTTTAAAAAAGGTCTGGCATTGGCCATGCATTCATTGTCATACTTCCTTAACATATAACACATGGCATAGCCTTGTCTTGGTCTGTTTTGCGTGTTCAGCTCCACTATGCCAGTGTGTGGTTTGGACCACTACTCTGATGGCCGTTTTGGCTTGTCGAGTCGTGCGCTCAGTCATCCTTTTGTGTGTACAGACCAGACACGCACTCGCAGGCCGAGACAAACCACGGCAGAACTAAGAGGGGAATTGTCTGGGCCGCTGGTCTTCCCCTCAGCCTGGCTGCTCGCTCTCTGCAGCCAAGAAACACTGATCATGTGAACGGCCCAGCCCTGCTAATGGAATGTGTTGAATTCCTAAAGATGCTGTTTTGACAAACACATGTGACTTGGGGGGGCTGCTGTACATGTTTTGATCCTCAACCTTTGTACAGATGTTATTGTTGAGAACCAACTTGAATATCAGGCAAAAAGGAGATGTAGAAGGGGAGAGACGTCTCTGCCACCTACCTCCGCCATGCCTGCTCCCCCACGTTAAGTAGACAACCTCTGCACAGCTAGAAATGTCATGAGTAGAACCTACAGTATTCCTCCTAACATGAGAGAGCATGTTTGTTCCACGTAATAGATTTATATCTGAGCCTTCCACATTGTTGTGCCCTGTACTGCTTTAGTCAGATGCCCTAGTCCGAGCCCTTATGTCCTGTCCCCCCCATCAGTTCTCACAGCTAATCGGTTGCCAGTTCCACTAAAAACAATCCCCCTAACTGAATACTTTCCTGCATGAATTGAATAGGCTGCTGTATAGCAACAAGGGCAATTAACAACGGGAATCGCTCTTAGTGGCGCTTCCCGTTGGAGAAACAATTAACGCTAGTGTGTGTGTGTGTGTGTGTGCGTGTGTGTGCATCTGGAAGTAACAGTAATCCTATGTCATTGCAGGCCTATTAGGAAGGAAGGACACATTTCAAACTCAAATCAACCAATCCTTCAACCAATCAATAACTCAATAAAACTACAAATCAACTTGTCAATTCTCAGGTTATTGGCTTAAACTAATAGTAGGTTGACCCCTGTATGACTGACTAAATCAGATGGTATTTAGTGGTACACTTCTCTGCAGTCTGTATCTGATATAAGGAATTATACATTTAAATTCTAAACTAATCTGAAACATGGATTACTGTTGCATAATTTATTATTTAGGCAAACAAAATTATCTTGTTTTCTCTAATACAATTGGAGTACAACCCATCTGATTTGATGACATAGGCCACACATGGACTCCCTTCGCGTAGTTGAAGTATTCTCCCATACATATACAATAGATTACTCTCTCTCTGTCCTTTCCATACAAACATTCATCAAGAGAACACATGGACTCCACCTCTGTTCAGTTGCCAGTGGGTGTTGTGTTCTCCATTGGGCTAATCAGTGCATAACTTTGGCAGGAGCTCACCGGAGCGGAGTACTGGCACATCAGATTTTCTACTGCTTGAGATCCTGCTCCTCTTATAGAATATTAGCTCAAAAGTATTGTGGAGCTCCTGCACCTAAATATAAACAGTACTGGCCCCCAAAACGAGTACTTGAACCTATTTCAGTCAAAGTCAAGCACTGGTGATAATAGCTATTTGAGCTTTGGTTTCTGTTGCTCCATCCCTCTACCACAAACCAACATCTATACAGCTTCACCAGCCAATAGCGAAAGTGCATGAAGATGGCAGCCATCGTGTACTTACCACAAGTCACATAAGTTGCATGGAGTCACTCTGTGTGCAATACTAGTGTTTAATGTTATTTTTGAATGACTACCTCAGATCTGTACTCCCCATATACAATTATCTGTAAGGTCCTTCAGGTGACAAATAACATTTGATTTGACTGTGTTGGATGCTACAGGTGTAGGGTGAAATGCTTACAAAGCCCTTAACCAACAATGCAGTTCAATAAATAGTTATGGAAATATTTACTAAATAAACTAAAGTAACACAATAAAATAACAATACCGACGCCAAATATAGGTGGTACCGAGTCAATGTACATGTAGGTAGGGGTAAAGTGACAATGCATAGATAATAAACAGCGCGTAACAGCAGTGTAAAAACAGAGGGGGGGTGTCAATGTAAATAGCCTGGGTGGTCATTTGATGAATTGTTCTGGGGGGGGGGGTAAATGAATCACTTACTTTTGATTTTCATATGGGTGCACTCAGACTTTCATTTATTCAATAAATGTTCCTTTTGTTCATAGTCTCTCTTTATATCCGAAAACCTCAGTTTTGTTTGCGTTTTCTTCAGTAATCTACAGGCTCAAACACAGTCACAACAGGCAGACAATCAAAATTGTATCCGGAAAGTTAATAGAAACATGTCAAGCGATTTTTCAATTTCCGCCTGAAGACATACCAAAATCTAACTGCCTGTAGCTCAGGCCCAGAACCAAGGATATGCATATTCTTTGTTTCATTTGAAAGAAAACACTCTGAAGTTTGTAAATGTGAATTGAATGTAGGAGAATATAACACAATAGATCTGGTTTAGATAATATAATGAAAATCATGTTTTTTTTCCATTTTTATATCATCTTTAAAATGAACAAGACAAAACAAACATTCAGATAGGATGATGGGAAAAACATAAGGGGGCAACAGTACTTGTGCAAAGTTTCAGAATGATAACTTTCAAAATGACTGTGCTACATGACATTTATCATGAAGTCACCCAGGTGTTACAAACAAGTAGCCCAAATGTACCCAAGTGGCCAAATTGGTGAAGTTATACATTTTGAATGGAATAACTATATACAAAATACCAAAATGGTATTCTACCCCCCCCCCCCGCCGCAAAAAGAAAAAGATATACATTTACAAAATAACACTTTCAATATTTGGAAGACCCTCAGTCCTCTACACAATATTGTGCTGCTGATGCCAGGTGCCATAGCAGTCCCTGTAAAGCAGAGGGTCACCAAGCATGTGGTGCATATGATGGGGCACTTCATTTAGCAAAGAACACAGCAACGCCTCCATGCTGTGCCCTTTTGGCCTTGAGGCACATCCATGCCTGTAGAAATACATTTGGGCAGATGAACACCACTTGTGGCAGGAGCAGAAGGGACCGAGGTAGAGGGGCCAGAACGTGGTGCTGTAGCCATAAGCTCCTCGATGAGCAGCTTTCTGAAGGCTAGCTGTGAGATGGGGGGGGGGGGGGGGGGGGGCTTTCCACAGCTCTTAGCCATTTCCTTGTGTAGGATGAATGCATTCACCACAGCAATGGCAATGAAAAGATAGAAGGTCTTGTACCATTTCATCGTCTTATGGAGAACATTGTAATAGTGTCATTAAACAGCTTGGAAAATTCCAGAAATTATGTCATAGCTTTAGAAGATAGGCTAAATGACATAATTTGAGAATTGGATGTTTACCTGTGGATGTATTTCATGGCCTACCTTCAAACTCAGTGCCATCTTTGCTTGACATCATGGGAAAATCGAAAGAAAATTCACCCAACTTATTGTGGGAAGCTTGCGGAAGGCTACCCGACACGTTTGACTCAAGTTAAACAATTTTAAAGGCAATGCTACCAAATACTAATTGAGTGTATGTAAACTTCTGAACCACTGGGAATGTGATGAAAGAAATAAAAGCTGAAATAAATAATTCTCTCTCAACTATTATTCTGACTTTTCACATTAAAATAATGTGGTGATCCTAACTGACCTAAGGCAGGGAATTTTTACTAGGATTAAATGTCATGAATTGTGTAACTGAGTTTAAATATATTTGGCTAAGGTGTATGTAAATTTCCGACTTCAACTGTTGGTCCTGAATAGCATGAAACTTGGCCACAATGATCTACTGGACCATACACACTACCCTCTGTAGTGCCTTATGGTCGGATGCTGAGCAGTTGCCATACCAGGCGGTGATGCAACTGGTCAGGATGCACTTGATGGTGCAGCTGTTGAACTTTTTTGAGGATCTTTTGACCCATACCAAATCTTTTCAGTCTCCTGAGGGGGAAAAGGTGTTGTACCCTCTTCTCGACTGTCTTGGTGTGTTTGGACTAGGGTTGCAAAGCGTCGGAAACTTGCCGGAAAATTTTCCATTGGAAGTTAAGCCCTGAAATTTTGCTTAAATTCATTTACAAAAGTTAGCTTATAAGTAAACCTTTTCTTGTGGGATACACAAGGCATATTTTGGTTAATCTATCCCCAATTGAATTGCAACCCTCTGCATGCAAAGTGCATTCTTCCATCACGTGTGCAGTGCATTCGTCCATCTCATGTTCAGCTGATTCTCAAGATCGTGCACACTAATGAGATGCTATTGAGCCCACACTACATGCTTTCGGGTAAGTTTTGATGATTATACTGGGTGGGGTGAATATATTTTCTATGACCATGTTTTTTTTAAAACTAGTAAATAGTAGCCTACAGCAGTGTTAGATCATTTCATACTTGTTAACCATTTCTTCTAGTTAGTTTTTGCTACCATGTGGGTTTTAGCTTGAGTCTGCTAACTGAGTGTTAATTCACCTGTGTCCATACAGGTTTCATTTTAAAACATGTATCTTACAAAGTAGTTGTTAAATATAACTGCTTAACTATTTATCTGTATGTGGAATTGCATTTATTTTTTTACTCATTTCTAATCTTTACAGGAAAATGCCATGGGTACTATCTGATGTGTGGAGACATTTCACTGCAGCTAATGTAGAAGAAAAAGCTGTGTACATGTGCAAATACAGTTCCAAATCATATGTGAAGAATGCAACAAAGACGCAGAATCATCTGGCCAAGTGCATAAAGTTTCCTCACCGCTCACGAAATGCAACCTCTGACAAAAGTCCCTTTACTTCTATTCGAAGTGAAAATGGTGAATCAGACACCTTATCGATGGCAACAGCTCATGATCCTCCTGGAATCAGACATGTTTATGACTCAATGGAGGAACGTAGTCAGAGAAATGCTGATGAATGTCTTGCTCGAGCTGTGTAAATCAACTGGTTTACCTCTGATGCTCACAGGCAATGTGTATTGGAAGACATTTCTGAATGTTCTTCGCCCAGCAACCAGACATGCTCTATCTACTCATTTGCTGGATGCAGAGTTCAGGTGAATGTCAAGCAAATCATATAGAAAACAGACCATATTGCAATCATCTCTGATGGGTGGTCGAATGTTCGTGGGCAAGGAATAATTAACTACGTCATGTCCACCCCTCAACCAGTATTCTACAAGAGCACAGACACAAGGGACAACAGATACACCGGTCTCTACATTGCAGATGAGCTGAAGGCAGTCATCAACTACCTTGGACCACAGACGTTATTTGCACTGGTGACAGACAGTGCTGAAAACATGAAGGCGGCTTGGTCTAAAGTAGAGGAGTCCTACCCTCACATCACACCCATTGGCTGTGCTGCTCATACATTGAATCTGCTCCTCAAGGACATCATGGCACTGAAAACAATGGACACACTCTACAAGCGAGCCAAGGAAATGGTTAGGTATGTGAAGGGTCATCAAGTTCTAGCAGCAATCTACCTCACCAAGCAAAGTGATAAGAATAAGAGCACCACATTGAAGCTGCCCAGCAACACTCGCTGGGGTGGTATTGTCATCATGTTTGACAGTCTCTTGGAGGATAAGGAGTCTCTCCAAGAAATGGCCGTATCAGTCTGATATGGACAGCCCATCAGGATCCTCCTATATGATGTATTTTGGGAGAAATTGGTAAGCAGCCTGAAACTCCTGAAACCTATAGCAGCTGCCATTGCACGGATTGAGAGAGACGATGCCATTCTGTATGATGTTCAGACTGCTTGCAGATATAAGAGAATACATCTGTTGTTGCCCTGCCCACTTCACTGTTGCTCCAAGCAGAGGTAACTGCAGTTCTGAAAAACATTAAAAAGCGTGAATACTTCTGCCTGAAGCCTATACACGCTGCAGCGTACATGTTGGACCTCAAGTATGCTGGCAAGAGCATCCTGCACAGATCAACAAGGCCTATGGTGTCATTTCTACCATGTCTCTCCACCTTGGCCTGGATGAGGACAAGGTTCTTGGCAGTCTGGTGGAGTACACTTTCAAGCAAGGGCTTTAGGTTGGCACGACTGCCATATTTTGTCTCCATCCCATCTCATCAACCACCTGGTGGAAGGGACTTTATGGATCTGTGGCTCTTTCCCCTGTTGCCTCTATTCTCCAAATCCCACCAACATCAGCCACCTCAGAGCGCAACTGGTCCTTATTTGGGAACACACACACCAAAGCACGCAACACGCTGACCAATACAAGGGTTGAAATTGGTGGCCATCCGGGCAAATTTGAGACTTTTTGAGCCTGACGAGCCATCATCAACAAAGTTGGAAAGTGACATTGAAGACGAGGCCTCAGTCTGATGTTCAAGAGCTGGACATTGAGGTCGTTCCAGGGAGAAAGACATGTAAGCCTGAGAGAAAGACGAGCAAAGCTTTAGTTTCTAGACTATCATTTTACAGATGTATGTTTAATATTTTTGAGAGATGCGATGGATCTTTGGGATCATTCAATATTCCCTTTTTCTTCAGTGAAATCATCCCATGTGAAGAGTCAACTCATTTACTTAAAGTTCAATTTGTAACAAATGTTTTGTCTTCAAGGCACTCACCAAATTAATACTGCAATAACTTTTTGTCCTGACTAAAGTGTTATGTTTGGGGCAAATACAACATTGAGTACCACACTCCATATTTCAAGCATAGTGTTGGTTGCATCATGTTATGGGTATTTGTGTAATTTTTAATGACAGGAGTGTTTCAGGATAAAAAAAATAACAACGTAATGGGGCTAAGCACAGGCAAAATCCTAGAGGAAAACCTGGTTGTCTAATTCACCAGTGTCTAGTAGAAAGTAATCTCCCATTCAGCTGGACAGTAACCTAAAACGCAAGACCAAGTCTACACTGTAATTGCTTACCAAGAAGACAAAATCAAATCAAATCAAATCAAATTTTATTTGTCACATACACATGGTTAGCAGATGTTAATGCGAGTGTAGCGAAATGCTTGTGCTTCTAGTTCCGACAATGCAGTGATAACCAACAAGTAATCTAACTAACAATTCCAAAAAAAACTACTGTATTATACACAGTGTAAGGGGATAAGGAACATGTACATAAGGATATATGAATGAGTGATGGTACAGAGCAGCATACAGTAGATGGTATCGAGTACAGTATATACATATGAGATGAGTGTGTAGACAAAGTAAACAAAGTGGCATAGTTAAAGTGGCTAGTGATACATGTGTTACATAAGGATGCAGTCGATGTTGTAGAGTACAGTATATACATATGCATATGAGATGAATAATGTAGGGTAAGTAACATTATATAAGGTAGCATTGTTTAAAGTGGCTAGTGATATATATATATATATATATTTACATCATTTCCATCAATTCCCATTATTAAAATGGCTGGAGTTGGGTCAGTGTCAATGACAGTGTGTTGGCAGCAGCCACTCAATGTTAGTGGTGGCTATTTAACAGTCTGATGGCCTTGAGATAGAAGCTGTTTTTCAGTCTCTCGGTCCCAGCTTTGATGCACCTGTACTGACCCCGCCTTCTGGATGATAGCGGGGTGAACAGGCAGTGGTTCGGGTGGTTGATGTCCTTGATGATCTTTATGGCCTTCCTGTAACAACGGGTGGTGTAGGTGTCCTGGAGGGCAGGTAGTTTGCCCCGGTGATGCGTTGTGCAGTCCTCACTACCCTCTGGAGAGCCTTACGGTTGAGGGCAGAGCAGTTGCCGTACCAGGCGGTGATACAGCCCGCCAGGATGCTCTCGATTGTGCATCTGTAGAAGTTTGTGAGTGCTTTTGGTGACAAGCCGAATTTTTTCAGCCTCCTGAGGTTGAATAGGCGCTGCTGCGCCTTCTTCACGACGCTGTCAGTGTGAGTGGACCAATTCAGTTTGTCTGTGATGTGTATGCCGAGGAACTTAAAACTAGCTACCCTCTCCACTACTGTTCCATCGATGTGGATAGGGGGTGTTCCCTCTGCTGTTTCCTGAAGTCCACAATCATCTCCTTAGTTTTGTTGACGTTGAGTGTGAGGTTATTTTCCTGACACCACACTCCAAGGGCCCTCACCTCCTCCCTGTAGGCCGTCTCGTCGTTGTTGGTAATCAAGCCTACCACTGTTGTGTCGTCCGCAAACTTGATGATTGAGTTGGAGGCGTGCGTGGCCACGCAGTCGTGGGTGAACAGGGAGTACAGGAGAGGGCTCAGAACGCACCCTTGTGGGGCCCCGTGTTGAGGATCAGCGGGGAGGAGATGTTGTTGCCTACCCTCACCACCTGGGGGCGGCCCGTCAGGAAGTCCAGTACCCAGTTGCACAGGGCGGGGTCGAGACCCAGGGTCTCGAGCTTGATGACGAGCTTGGAGGGTACTATGGTGTTGAATGCCGAGCTGTAGTCGATGAACAGCATTCTCACATAGGTATTCCTCTTGTCCAGGTGGGTTAGGGCAGTGTGCAGTGTGGTTGAGATTGCATCGTCTGTGGACCTATTTGGGCGGTAAGCAAATTGGAGTGGGTCTAGGGTGTCAGGTAGGGTGGAGGTGATATGGTCCTTGACTAGTCTCTCAAAGCACTTCATGATGACGGAAGTGAGTGCTACGGGGCGGTAGTCGTTTAGCTCAGTTACCTTAGCTTTCTTGGGAACAGGAACAATGGTGGCCCTCTTGAAGCATGTGGGAACAGCAGACTGGTATAGGGATTGATTGAATATGTCCGTAAACACACCGGCCAGCTGGTCTGCGCATGCTCGGAGGGCGCGGCTGGGGATGCCGTCTGGGCCTGCAGCCTTGCGAGGGTTAACACGTTTAAATGTCTTACCTCGGCTGCAGTGAAGGAGAGACTGCATGTTTCCGTTGCAGGCCGTGTCAGTGGCACTGTATTGTCCTCAAAGCGGGCAAAAAAGTTATTTAGTCTGCCTGGGAGCAAGACATCCTGGTCCGTGACTGGGCTGGATTTCATCTTGTAGTCCGTGATTGACTGTAGACCCTGCCACATGCCTCTTGTGTCTGAGCCATTGAATTGAGATTCCACTTTGTCTCTGTACTGACGCTTAGCTTGTTTGATAGCCTTACGGAGGGAATAGCTGCACTGTTTGTATTCAGTCATGTTGCCAGACACCTTGCCCTGATTAAAAGCAGTGGTTCGCGCTTTCAGTTTCACGCGAATGCTGCCATCAATCCACGGTTTCTGGTTAGGGAATGTTTTTATCGTTGCTATGGGAACGACATCTTCGACGCACGTTCTAATGAACTCGCACACCGAATCAGCGTATTCGTCAATATTCCCATCTGACGCAATACGAAACATGTCCCAGTCCACGTGATGGAAGCAGTCTTGGAGTGTAGAGTCAGCTTGTTCTGACCAGCGTTGGACAGACAGTGAATGTTCCTGAGAGGCCAAGTTAGTTTTGATTTAAATCTACTTTAAAATCTATGGCAAGACCTAAAAATGTTTGTCTAGCAATGATCAACAACCAATTTGACACAGCTTGAAGAGTTTTGAAAATAATAATGTTGCAAATATTGTACAATCCAGGTGTGGAAAGCTCTTAGACTTACCCAGAAAGACTCAAAGCTGTAATCACTGCCAAAGGTGCTTATAGAAAATATTTGCTCAGGGGTGTGAATACTTATGTAAATTAAGTACTTCGTTTTCAATATTTGCAAAAATGTAAGAAAATAGATATATTTTTCACTTTTGTCATTATGTGGTATTGTGTGTAGATGAGTGGATAATTTTTTTTTGAATTCAGGCTGTAACAAAATGTGGAATAAGTCAAGGGGTAAGAATACTTTGAAGGCACTAATTGAGAAGACTAGACCACCAGGCTTATTGGCACTGTGTGTGGGCGTATGCACACGAGGGTTTATTTGCCTCCACTCTCACTTCCCTACAATTCCTCCCAGATGCAAACAAATGTAAACAACACAATTGTGTCACAATACTGATGTAAACATGGTCATATAGAAAGCAAAAACCAGCCCATTGTTATGTGGCAGAGCGTAATATAGTGCGTAGTAAGACATTCCAGTGGCTTGGAGGAAATTGCTGTAACACAGTAGGCTGTCATTAGACTAGCCTTGTTCTATCTATGGGAACACATACACAGCAGACTCACAGCCTTGGCTTTCATTATTTTAGATGATTAAAGTTTATGTCCATTGGGTTCACGGAAACCCTCTGTCCTGTGGGCCAAAACAGTCAGAGTAATGTTATGGAGGGATTAAAGGGCTGGGCCACTGCTTTATTTGGTGCTGCTATGACTTATGCCGTTAAGAGAACGAGAGACTGGCTGGCTCTGTTGTGTAGCGGGATGGAGACATTTCGTAGTGGTTTGGTGGAGTGGGATAGGAGGAGGGAGGGTTGCTGGGGTCATGGAGGGGTGGGCGGTGGTAATGGGGTTTTCTTGATGGATCACTGGAGAGGAGACGCAGACAGAAAAAACCCAAATCCCATTTGGATTGGTTAGTCCGGAGAGAGTCTGGTCTCCAGCAGCAGTGTAAGCAAACTGTTATGCTTTCTGTCTTAACTACTGTAAACCACATAGACAGACACACAGTTCTCTACTCCCGTCTTCTCATTGTCCATCAAGGTGTCTTGGCTCTGTTAGTCACTGTCTGCTCCACTGTCTGCTCCATGAGGTTCTTCGGATACCCGTAGAGTCCTAGTTGTGTCTTGAATCTACAGTGAACCGTTGCGCTCCACCACTGTCAGATACATTATGCTTGGAAAAGTTATCGTTCCATGTAAAAACAGTGCTGACCTCGTGCAGTTCAGTTGTGCCCATAGTTTCTCACATCTGCAGTGTTATGAACGGTTGCACCACTGGTGTTTAACAGAGTAGCATGTCAATAGCCCACTGCTCATAGTTCCAGAGAACTGCTTCAGGAGTAGGAAGTGGGGTGGTTGCTGTTCTTTCCATGAACACAGTGGTGTTTACCCCATTAAGGAACTGAAACCCCCTGCAGGTTCTCAGCTGTGGTGTGCAGAGTTTAACAGGAGAGACACATCATGACACAATTCTCAGGAACACATACACACACACACACACTGACAGACGCGCGCATCCCAGTCAGGAACACTCACGCGCATCCCAGTCGGGAACACTCACGCGCATCCCAGTCGGGAACACTCACGCGCATCCCAGTCGGGAACACTCACGCGCATCCCAGTCGGGAACACTCACGCGCATCCCAGTCGGGAACACTCACGCGCATCCCAGTCGGGAACACTCACGCGCATCCCAGTCGGGAACACTCACGCGCATCCCAGTCGGGAACACTCACGCGCATCCCAGTCGGGGGAACACTCACGCGCATCCCAGTCGGGAACGCGCATCCCAGTCGGGAACGCGCATCCCAGTCGGGAACGCGCATCCCAGTCGGGAACGCCCACACCACAGACAGAGAGAATTTGATTTGTCACATGCTTTGTAATTAACAGATGTAGACTAACAGTGAAATGCTTATTTATGGGTCCTTTCCCACAATTGATAACTTAACTCGTTGCACACGTCATGGCACTTAGTCACACCCCCATGTGTACAAGCCTCCTGGGCCTGAGTAGGCACAAGTCAACCCCCGTCCTCTGTAAAAAATAAGAAGGGCCAAAAAACATCTAGAGAACTATTTGAGAAATTGCTGACATTGTTTTGGGGCTGCTTGCGTTAGGCCTGACTTGGGAAATGGTTCACATTTCTCCTCCTGCTGCTGCCTCAGCTTCCTCGCGGCTCTAATCACAGACATACTATGCATGCGCTCACAGACAATCGAAAGTGAAGCACGGTGTCAGTATCGGTGTGATAATCTGGGCCAGTGAGCAGGGTTCCTAGGGACTGGAGGAGAGGGGGAGGTGTCTCTCTCCTTGGTGTCTGAACAACATGCCTCAACAGGCCCAACACCTTTTAACGCTTCTTAGAGGAGAAACACACAGGAACGTCATGTGACTGGAGTCACTATAGAAAGGGCAGGATTGTGATCCTCAAAGGGATGCACTTGTAGGAGGAGACAGGTGTGGTATAACTTGATTTAAAATAAACTGCTTCTCATTCACTAGTTGACGCGTTCACATTTGCAAGCTTTTAGCCCCCATAAGGAGTGTTTGATTATAGAAGGTCAAGTATTGCAGTCGTGTTGGTCGCTATATTATTTTTTTTACCAAATCATTTGTAAATACTCATTTTACACAGAGTGTACAAAACACCTGCTCTTTCCATGACATAGACTGACCAGGTAAGTCCAGGTGAAAGCTATGATCCGTTATTGATGTCACTTGTTAAATCCACTTCAATCACTGTAGATGAAGGGGAGGAGACTGGTTAAATAAGGATTTTTAAGCCTTGAGACAATTGAGACATGGATTGTGTTTGTGTGCCATTCAGAGGGTGAAAGGGCAAGACAAAAACATGTAAGTGCCTTTCAACGGGGTATGGTAGTAGGTGCCAGGCACAACATGTGCCAAGAACTGCAACGCTGCTGGGTTTTTCTACGCTCAATAGTTTGTCAACTATGGTCCACCACACAAAGGACCTCCAGCCATCTTGACACAACTGTGTGAAACACTGGAGTCAACATGGGCCAGCATCCCTGTGGAACGCTTTCAACGCCTTGTAGTCTAAGCTGCGATGAATTGAGGCTGTTCTGAGGGTAAAAAGGGGTGCAACTCAATATTAGGAAGGTGTTAATGTTTTGTACACTGTGTACTCTAATGGTTTGGTGAGGAAACGCTAACGTGATGTCCCTTGCGACATCAAGCACATCCACAAACCACATGCCTGCGACTGTCCGTTCCATTTCCTTATCTTTAAATATAGTCTGTGACTTCAGGCACATTTCCTTATCTTTAAATATAGTCTGACTTCAGGCACATTTCCTGATCTTTAAATATAGTCGGTGCGACTTCAGGCACATTTCCTGATCTTTAAATATAGTCGGTGCGACTTCAGGCACATTTCCTTATCTTTAAATATAGTCGGTGCGACTTCAGGCACATTTCCTTATCTTTAAATATAGTCGGTGCGACTTCAGGCACATTTCCTTATCTTTAAATATAGTCGGTGCGACTTCAGGCACATTTCCTTATCTTTAAATATAGTCGGTGCGACTTCAGGCACATTTCCTTATCTTTAAATATAGTCGGTGCGACTTCAGGCACATTTCCTTATCTTTAAATATAGTCGGTAAGACTTCAGGCACATTTCCTTATCTTTAAATATAGTCGGTAAGACTTCAGGCCCATTTCCTTATCTTTAAATATAGTCGGTAAGACTTCAGGCCCATTTCCTTATCTTTAAATATAGTCGGTGCGACTTCAGGCCCATTTCCTTATCTTTAAATATAGTCGGTGCGACTTCAGGCCCATTTCCTTATCTTTAAATATAGTCAGTGCGACTTCAGGCCCATTTCCTTTCCCTCCTCCTTAATCATTGAGCAGAGGAATTGGATTATGGTTGAATCAACGCAGCCCAGGGCAGTAAATGTGATTTAGTCTGGGTTAGCTCTGCTCTCTGATTGGATTAGAGACGGTCTGTGTCGTCTGCTGGTCACTGTCTTCAGACACTCAGGATGGGACCCAAGAGAGAGAGAGAGAGAGAGAGTGTGTGTATACCGGCCAGGGATTCCCTGTTACATGCATACACTCTTATGCAGACATGTAAACACATGCATTCACTATGGCTGCCACAGTAATCGTATGAATGTGTAACTGACAATTATGGACAGTAAACGTGTGTGTATATATTTTGTCATCGTCTCAATATATTCATTTTAGGAAGAGGGGGATTTGAACTTTACCCTCTTCACAGAAAAATGGAAAATGGTTAAGGTTTGTCATTATTTTACGAGCAGAACCACATGGTCAGGAGTGAAATATTTAAGAACGTATGTCATGGCTCAATTTTGAAGATTCATTAAAGTGCACATTTTTTTACAAATAAAAAATGACCATGACTGTAATTTGCATGAGAATGAATCGTTACCCAAAATCATGTAATCGTCACAGCCCTAGCATTCACACTCAAGCACGCAAACCCACATGACACAGGCATGCACGTACACACACACACACACACACACACACCCTCAGTGGGCAGTGAGACGGTCTAGTCATGTGTCTGTCTGGCTGGCTTCTCCACCACCCACAGCCTGCTGCTGTAGTGTGGAAGCTCTACTGATTAGTGCTGTCTCTCTCTGGTTCCATCAGCTTCATCAACATTCTGTGGTTGTGTTTGTCAGAAGTTAATCTGTCCTTCATGGTTAGTGGTGAAGCCCTGACTTATTAGGCATATGATCATCTTTTGACCATCTGTTAGTAGGGTCATGAACTTTGCATGACGACGTATGACAACAGGTTGGATTGGACTCAACAGGTTGTCAGCAGGCCTTTTGGGCCAGACATAAGGAGAACTAAGGTCCTGACTCCATTTGGCCACAGCCTGGCGAGGGTGTTTTCTGTCCTGCCTCACCGCTGTACGACTGGCCTAGCTAGTGTAGGCCCCTCTCCTCTCGGTGGAAACAGCCTGTTGTAGCTGAGCGGGGAATAGGAGGTGGTGGGTGGAGGGGAGGTGGCCTCTGTTATTTTCAGTCCATTGTGTCTACTTCCTGTGGGCCAGTGGTTATTGGAGCAGGGTGTTAGGCTTGACGGAGGTGGGGAGGAAAGGAACCAGACTTGGTCGGCTCAACGCTGGCTGGCTGGCAAGCAGCTTGGATGACTAGCTACCACGCTCCTGTCTTCGCTTCCCTATACCCGTCTCCACTCCGAATCGGCACCACCAGGTAAAACTTTGCCCCCTGATTTCGTTGGCATACTAGTGGTAGCCATGTTTTCCTCTGGTTGCTATGCAGTTTTTAAAAACTTGATGGGGAAATGATGTTCGAACCACCCATGTCTGGCAGGTAACACCTACCCTCACTCGGCGCCTCTTTCTTTCAAGTCAGACGTTGTAGATCCGTCTGTCCGCAGCTTGTTTGTTTATCTGTTGCGTGTGGACAGTGTTTGACGCCGCCGCTAAAAACCCAGTAACGCGGGAGACAGGAAGTGGGCGGTGGAAGTGTGCCATCCGCCCTCACTCTTATGTAAGGTGAAGCCTCCTCCAGGGCGGCCGTTGCAGGCGACGTGTATTATTTGAAGACGAGGAGAGGAAGCTGGGCAGTACCTGTGGTAATAACACTCTCAATAAGAGCCTTTCTGTCTGGTAGCATTGGGATAAACAGTAGACTTTTCTCAAGAGAGCTAAATCTCATTAGGTTTACTTGCATGTCCATGTCAATGGGGGTATTGAGTTTGTAACCTGCACTATACAGTATATTATCTAACCTGTGTAATCAGTGTGTGAATCCGTTCCGCCCCGTATTGCAGTGACGACCAAATGCCACATTTGTGAAGTTGTGGGGGCCCAAGGAGACATTGATTGGATGCATGGACAGACAGGACATCCCCAGTTCCCCCTCACGCTCAGGACAGGGCCCCTCTCCTGAAGGATTCCCTCCTCCCATGGGTCCAAGCCCAACAGAGAGAGGGGGGGAATCTATAGTTAGTCCTGACCAATGTGCCTGCCGCGTGACAATAGGAGGCAAAACAGGAAGTCTTTTTGCCCTGTGTGTGTGTGTGTGTGTGTGTGTGTGTGTGTGTCGGGAACAGATGACCAGGAAGAAAAAAAATACAAGATGAGAAAATGCCAACAAAGTGGAAACTTCCAGCAGCAAGGGATGGTTTTTCCTTGTGTGTTTGTCTCTCTCCTCTCTCGCTCTCGTGTTTTTCTCTTCTAAAAGACCCTGTTTCCTGGTAAACATTGAGAGGAATTTATTTGGTTTGGCGTTCGAGGAATGGAATAGTACCTACTGTTCAGTCGGTGTTTGTGTGTTCAGTCGCTGTGTGAGAGCTGTTACTTAACCACGCTCTCTCAGCCATGTACGATGGGTAATCAACCAACACGTTAATGTTAAAGCCCACTCACTCATAGTTAATGTTTTACCCGCCTTAGGCCTCTGCAGCCTAACCTGGGCTGACTGGAGCTGTACGGACTGGGGGATGTGGTGGGAGGATTTCTCCACTCTGGCAACCATCAACCCTGTCTGGCGCTGGGGGTTTCGGGTTGCAGGTGGTGGAGAAAACAGAACCAGTTGAAGAGGGAGATGAAAACGGTCCTCGGTTTCTAAAACCAGGCCATTCCCACGGGAACGCTGTTACTGTTCAGTGCTATTGATCTCCCACCCTCCCTTGTTCTCTCTCACCCCCCCCCCTCTCATTCTCTCTCCCCCCCTCTTTCTTTCTCTGCCTTTCCTAATGAATGATTGTGGCCTGACTCCTGACTGAGAGCTCCTCTTGTCTCCGCCTTAAGAGTCAGTAACAGTCAGTCACACAGTACTAACCTAGCCGTCCCAGCAGCAGTAGTACGGCGTTGGTGTGACAGTATGACAGAGGGACAGCAGCAGAGATGGGACATTGGGAAAGTAGGATCTGGTGGACAGGGGGACTGCCTCTAACTGGGCCTCTTTGGATAACACCTCCCAGCTGACCAACACTCCCACAGACCGGTAAGAACTAAAGCACCTCAGTTATCTCAACTGGGAAGAAGCAGAAGGTGTTGTTCCAGTACTGCACACTTGTGGTCCCAAGACTACAGGAAAGCCTTTGAAGAAGTGTGTGTGTGTGTACTGTTTGGCTGGATAGCAGGACTATCCAACATGGCTTTGTGTTCTTTGGACTGTCAGTGTAGAGGGTCCGACGGTGACAGTGTCTCGCTGGGTGTGAATTTCACAGCTGCACATCAAAGAGCAGGACTGTGGGACGGCGGAGAGGGAGGGAGGGAGGCTTGTTTTGTTCATCATGGTAGATCAATACAGTGATCACATCCATCCAGCCAGCCAGTGTAGCTCAGGGTCTGATGCATACAGCTACAGCACCATACTGGAAGGCTATGTAGATGGGATGCTCTCTATGCATCCTCACTTAGGATATATCCTCTCAACAGGACATGAAATTGTAAGGTGAGGATGCTTCTCTTGCTGTTGTTTGTGTGTAGTGCTTTTTGTCAGAATACTGTACCTTGGCTGTTGGGTCACTTCATTGTTAGCGTCATATGAAAACAGGATGAGAGAAGTGGAGCTCCTGTTTTCAGTTTCTATTATTATTTTTATTCTGCTCTCGCAACGTTGCAGAACTCCTCATTAGTCAGTCTTAGTCTCAGCAAAGCAAACGTTTTATGAACTCTGCGTCTGGGGGTTTTGGGTCGCCATATTCTCCAGTCTGTCTCCTCCGTTATTGCGGCCTCATGTGTATGAAGACTTCTGCTGATTCCATGCCTTTTTCTGTTGCTGTTAGCAGTGCTCTGCATAAACTGTAGGCTATTTTTACAGCTGGCCTTTCCCTTACAGAGAGGAGGAGAGCGAGGATCGTCCTTATGTTACACGGCAGATGTAGGTCCCTGCCAGTGTTTTTCTAGGGGGAGGAAATTGTTTAAGGTCACAGTATATGATGATGACATTAGGTGGACTGGCCAGTGTTTTTCCTTTTGATGTTGGCCCATCCAGAGTCAAATCTTGTCCCCTTGCTATTTGTACGTCTCTGTTGTGTTACTGACTAGTGTAGGAAGAAATGGAGCACAGAGAGAGGAGTTGGATGTGATCATAGTTCTGTAGTCCTGTTCCCCAGCAGGATGAGCTCTCTCTCCCTCCCTCACCACTGAGAGAGAAAATAAACGCATTTCTGGTTGTTTATCAAAGTTTGCTGGCGAACTCATTGATCTTGCTTGGTAGTATTACCCCTCTGGTGTTAGCCCACACCTGGCATGGTTGTTGTTGTTGTTTACAAGGTCGCTGTAATGGGTCACGGGTGCTCCTCAGCCCATTCCTCCTCCTATCTTTTCTTACCAGTTTGACTTTATTTTTCTCTCTCCTTTTCCCCTCTTTTTTTCCCTCTCTTTTGCTTAAACACACACAGGAATTGAGGGGGATTCTCCATGATTCATATTAGCCAAGGGCTGTGTAATGGAAGTGTGTGGCCTCCTCAGCCCTGTGTCTCCACCTTCATCAAGCCTGCTGCTGGCTCACATATCGCTGCAGGTGCTGGGGATAGGAACTAGGGACTGACTCGCTGTAGAGTGCTTGTGTTAGGACTATGGGGCAATCAATATATGGTCCTATGTTGGTTTTCCTGGAGACAGCCTTACTTAATGACCTCAGACTGGATGTGGTAGTTAAATACGATGTTCTTTTCTCCTGCTTGTGATGTGGGAGTTTTTTTATTTATTGGAAGCAAAATTAGTTTGAACTGAAGTTTTGTAACTGACCTAATGTCAAGTTAATCACGATGGGTTGACCGGATATATTTATTTTCCCTTTTTCATTGTAATGCCTCAAATTAGCCAGTTAAACAGAGCAATTTCTGCAGTGATGGAAAGAAAGTGAGAAGGTATAAAGAGTAAGCACCTTAGTCAGTATGCACAGAGCTGCAATCTACACTGTCATGTGTGACCTCTCCCTGGGTGCTCGGCAACGTCACTCGCTTATTCAGTATGCACAGAGCTGCAGTCTACACTGTCATGTGTGACGTCTCCCTGGGTGCTCGGCAACATCACTCGCTTAGTCAGTATGCACAGAGCTGCAGTCTACACTGTCATGTGTGACCTCTCCCTGGGTGCTCGGCAAACGTCACTCGCTTAGTCAGTATGCACAGAGCTGCAGTCTAGACTGTCATGCGTGACCTCTCCCTGGGTGCTCGGCAACGTCACTCGCTTAGTCAGTATGCACAGAGCTGCAGTCTAGACTGTCATGCGTGACCTCTCCCTGGGTGCTCGGCAACGTCACTCGCTTAGTCAGTATGCACAGAGCTGCAGTCTAGACTGTCATGCGTGACCTCTCCCTGGGTGCTCGGCAACGTCACTCGCTTAGTCAGTATGCACAGAGCTGCAGTCTAGACTGTCATGCGTGACCTCTCCCTGGGTGCTCGGCAACGTCACTCGCTTAGTCAGTATGCACAGAGCTGCAGTCTAGACTGTAATGCGTGACCTCTCCCTGGGTGCTCGGCAACGTCACTCGCTTAGTCAGTATGCACAGAGCTGCAGTCTAGACTGTCATGCGTGACCTCTCCCTGGGTGCTCGGCAACGTCACTCGCTTAGTCAGTATGCACAGAGCTGCAGTCTAGACTGTCATGCGTGACCTCTCCCTGGGTGCTCGGCAACGTCACTCGCTTAGTCAGTATGCACAGAGCTGCAGTCTAGACTGTCATGCGTGACCTCTCCCTGGGTGCTCGGCAACGTCACTCGCTTAGTCAGTATGCACAGAGCTGCAGTCTAGACTGTCATGCGTGACCTCTCCCTGGGTGCTCGGCAACGTCACTCACTTAGTCAGTATGCACAGAGCTGCAGTCTAGACTGTCATGCGTGACCTCTCCCTGGGTGCTCGGCAACGTCACTCGCTTAGTCAGTATGCACAGAGCTGCAGTCTAGACTGTAATGCGTGATCTCTCCCTGGGTGCTCGGCAACGTCACTCGCTTAGTCAGTATGCACAGAGCTGCAGTCTAGACTGTCATGCGTGACCTCTCCCTGGGTGCTCGGCAACGTCACTCGCTTAGTCAGTATGCACAGAGCTGCAGTCTACACTGTCATGCGTGACCTCTCCCTGGGTGCTCGGCAATGTCACTCGCTTAGTCAGTATGCACAGAGCTGCAGTCTACACTGTCATGCGTGACCTCTCCCTGGGTGCTCGGCAACGTCACTCGCTTAGTCAGTATGCACAGAGCTGCAGTCTAGACTGTAATGCGTGATCTCTCCCTGGGTGCTCGGCAACGTCACTCGCTTAGTCAGTATGCACAGAGCTGCAGTCTACACTGTCATGCGTGACCTCTCCCTGGGTGCTCGGCAATGTCACTCGCTTAGTCAGTATGCACAGAGCTGCAGTCTACACTGTCATGCGTGACCTCTCCCTGGGTGCTCGGCAACGTCACTCGCTTTGGACAAAAATCCCCTTGCCCCTTGTATGTGTTCTAAATGAGCACGTAGACTTTGTGCCCATAGAATATTCTGTTAAAGGCAGGCAAAGCCTTGGTATCAACCACTCTCTTACCCAGCCCCCTGTTTCAATCAAATATCAACTAAGTGTGTGTTTGGTTTTAAATATGAACTCTTTGTTCAGTTCATGCTAGTTAATTTCATACCAGTCAGTCGACACTAGTGGACTTGACAGGACCACAGTCCGCCCCAGTAACTCCCCCCAGTAAGAGTTTTGGTGACGTAACGTTACTAGAGCGCCTCTGACGATTTGCTATGAAATGACCCGCTGTAAACAAGCACAACAGAGCAGTGAATTTATATTAATAATGAACATTCAGGATAATGTGTATCCAAGTCTTTACTGTGTTGTAATGTCAACAATTTGCACATCCTGCTTTCACTGGACATCTTCATTGTTTTCTAAAACAATCAGAAATAAACAGCGCAATGAGGAAGTGTCAATTTTCAGTTGGCAACGGAGCTGATAAAGAGATGACGCTCTAGCAGGGGCCGTGTGTGTGTGTGTGTGTGTGTGTGTGTGTGTGTGTGTGTGTGTGTGTGTGTGTGTGTGTGTGTGTGTGTGTGTGTGTGTGTGTGTGTGTGTGTGTGTGTGTGTGTGTGTGTGTGTGTGTGTGTGTGTGTGTGTGTGTGTGTGTGTGTGTGTGTGTGTGTGTGTGTGTGGGGCGCGGGCGCTACTGTGAGTGTGAGCGAGTGACATGAACAGTGAGGAGCAACCAACCAATCAGACGTGTTCTATAGTAGACTAATAGTATAGCGTGAGTCGTACACAGTTACAAACAACTCCATTTAGAATATAAATGTAGCAGCCTACTGTTGTACTTGGTCATTGTAGCCTAACCTTCTCTCCTTTTAATTTATAATTCCAATATCTTCTCATTTGATTTCCTAATTTTTGCCCCACATGGAGGCTCTGACTGTACCCTATTGCCACTTTGACTTATGATTGGCCAGCAACAACAAGCTACGCTCACCACTCATGCAAAGCAAAGAGCTGCAGCATAAATAAGTCTCACGGTCTCTCTCTTTGCCATGGGAAACATATGTTTACATTGCCAAAGTGAAATAGGTAATAAACAGTAAGAAATGAACAAACATTACTCAAGTTTCAAATGTCATATTATGGGGATATACAGTTGTAACAATGTGCAAATACACTGAACAAAAATATAAACAACATGTAAAGTGTTGGTCTCATGTTACTTGACTGAAATAAAAGACAAGATAATACATCCACCAAACACCAAGCTGTGGTGGACATTCCTGCAGTCAGCTCTGGGTGACATTCCTGCAGTCAGCTCTGGGTGACATTCCTGCAGTCAGCTCTGGGTGACATTCCTGCTGCAGTCAGCTCTGGGTGGACATTCCTGCTGCAGTCAGCTCTGGGTGGACATTCCTGCTGCAGTCAGCTCTGGGTGGACATTCCTGCTGCAGTCAGCTCTGGGTGGACATTCCTGCTGCAGTCAGCTCTGGGTGGACATTCCTGCTGCAGTCAGCTCTGGGTGGACATTCCTGCTGCAGTCAGCTCTGGGTGGACATTCCTGCTGCAGTCAGCTCTGGGTGGACATTCCTGCTGCAGTCATCATGCCAATTGCACGCTCCCTCAACTTGGGACATCTGTGGCATTGCGTCGTGTGACACAACTGCACATTTTAGTGGCCTTTTATTGTCCCCAGCACAAGGTGCACCTGTTATGATCATGCTGTTTAATCAGCTTCTTGATATGCCACACCTGTCATGTGGATGGATAATCTTGGCAAATGAGAAATACTCACTAACAGTGATATAAACAAATATTTTAGAGAAGCAAGCTCTTTGTTCATATTAAACATTTCTGATATCTTTTATTTTAGCTCATGAAACATGGGACCAGCACTTTTACATGTTGGGTTTATATTTTTGTTCAGTGTAAGAGGGGGCTGTGCTCTGTTAATGGGGAGTGTTTGGCGACCAGGCCCGGGAGGAAACTGACCACGCAGACCGTGCCGTCTCCAACCTCTTTTATTGACCGTGCAGGAACAGGACCATAAACTGCACAGGAAGGAAGACTTCGCTGGCTCAGGATTCAGGAGATTGGTTGAAGTCTGAAGATGTGACACTGTCTGGAAGAATAATAAAATCCTGCTTCTTTGTCTGCAAGGAATGTGGCTGTCTTACTGAGAAGCAAAAGTCTTGGTCTTTCAGTTTAGGTCTTTTAGTCACTGGTAGTGCTGAGATGTTGTTTTGTGGTTGTGATGAGGCCTGTGAAGGTTAATGAAATGACCGCACTCACTAACAAAAATTAAGATTTGTTTTTTGGGGGGAGGGGCGTTGCATAGGCAAACCAAATTCTTCTTGTTTGCCGCAACATCTTGCTTGTTTCAGCAAGGAGCAACAAAGTTCTATAATGTTTAGAGGTCATGTTTCGGTGGAAATGGCCTGAACCGCATGAACCCATACATAGAATGTATGCACACATGACTGTAAGTCGCTTTGGATAAAAGCGTCTGCTAAATGGCATATATTATTATATTATTATTATTATTATATTAATGCCCGGCCGTCCCCTCTTCAGTCAGTTGTTCGCTACGCGATTATACAGTAATTGTGGCAACCCGAGCAACCAAGCCCAGGATGAAACTAACCGAGCACAGGAAGTAAGACTTAACTGTCCCAGGATTCAGGAAGTAGGATAAAGTCTCAAGAAGTGACACTGAGCATGTTTACATGCACATGAATATTTCGATATCAAACTGATTATGACATTAGTCACGTAAACACATTTATCTGCTTGTCTTAATTGGGTTAAGGTCCTAAACAATGTAACACCTAGTTCTGAGCAATCTTTTGAATTATTGGCATATGTAAACAGCTTTTTCGGTGTATTTGTTCAGTGTATGTGCCAGCACCGGTAGCGCAAACCTCATATGAAGTGTGTTCGGAAGATCTGAACGGATTCACACTTGGTCAATTTCAGCCAATTTTTGTCAATTCTGCATGTTCCAGCACATTGATGGCTTAATTTGTTGTGCGGTGTGAGCACTCCATTTTGAGAGGTGGCTTGAGTTCGGTTCGCTTGAATTACGAGGTCCGGTTCCCTTTTTTGGGGGGAAATGTTGAACAGAGATTTTGAAATTTTGAACAGAGCTCCCCAGGTTCGTGATTATTCCCACACCACAGCGACACTGTTTACCCTACCATAACCTCTCACTTTGGTACCACAACAAAGAGAACGTGTGGGTTTGCAGAAAAATGCCAACAAGGTTTTAGTTCAAGATTATTTGTTGGCCATATGTGATCTATAGTATAGGCTTAGAGCTTCATAAGCTGTTTATTGATTTGAGGGGTTTGAATAGTGTGAGAAGACAACATATTTGGTGAAAGTCATAACAGGGTACAAAATCTATCTCTAGTTGTCACATACAAACGTTATGTCTGAACTGCGAATCCGAATATTCTTTGCAAAAATAACATGGTCACTGTAGTAGAATGTTTATTTTTTTGTCGATTTTTATATATTTACTCAAGTCCCATGAGGTAGCCTGATGTCCATAACAGGATTATTAGGGATATTTTTCTGCTTGCAAAGCATGTAAACATGTCTTACTGAAAAGGGGAGGGGATACCTAGTCAGTTGCACAACTGAATGCGTTCAACCGAAATGTCTAACGCGTCTAACTCAACCCTTCTGAATCGCCCGGGGAGCAGTTGATGTTGGGGGTTAACTGCCTTGCTCAAGAGCAGAGCGGCAGATTCCTAACAGCGATATTTTGGTTACTGGCCGGAAGCAAGGTTTTTGTCTTTCAGTTTGTCTTTTAGTTACTGTTAGTGCTGAGGGTAATTTTGAAAATGTTGTGGTTCTGATAAGTTGTGTGTGTGAAACGATGACCATATCCTCGTTCTCAAAGAGGAGGAAAAGAGTGCCAGTATTAGAGGAAGACTCATGACTGCTGAAGTCCGTTATCCATCAATGTCAGTGAAATGAAACATGATCAACTTTTTTAGTGGAATGTGTGTGTGTGTGTTTGCTTTTCAGAGATGCTCTTGGGTAATCGTTTCACTCTTTCCAAATATATGTGTGTATTGGGGTGCATTTAAAAATTTTTTAACACACACACTCCACCCCTGCCTGTCTGGCCCTCCCCCTCTGATTTAGTGGTGGGTTGCTGGCTCGTGGCTGCTGCTTTCTGCTGTGTGCTGCTGGCAGTTAAGGAGGTCTGGGACCACCTGATTACACTACACAGGAAGTCAGAGGAGGGAGAGGTCACACTGCAGCCCTGCGCAACACACTGCACATCTCCATAAAGAGAGCAGACAACAACACTCTCACAATTTAACCAGACGCTCAAGGAGACTCTTCAAAACCCTGCGCGCAGCACTCGTAAGGTACATTAAAGGGAACGCTCGGTCTCCTGTGTGTTTGTTTGGACAGTGTGTCAGCCAGGGGAGGTAATATCAAATACCTAGAGATTGTGTGTGTGTGCGTGCAAGGGGATTAAAGCTGCCAAGAGGGTTGCTGGGAGAGGCCAGGTGAGATGACTGAAACTCACCTGTGGAGTGTGTGTGTGTGTTAGTGGAGCAGCATGGGCTGAAACTCTCACTCATCTGTGGTGGAAGGCGTTTGGGGTGGAAGAACGGGGTCACAGAGGGGTCGAGGCGTTTTGCGGTCTCCTTTTTGGCTTGATCTCTCTCAACGTAACAGGAGCTTTTGTTCTGCTCCTGCTGCTTTGTATTTGACAGGGTCTGTCTCGTTGACTTTGGGCGACATGTGAGAGGCTGGCGTAAGGAGGACCAGGCAGCCATACACTACTTTTACTGAACAAATAGATCCAGATGTTTGTTCTATTCAGTTGTTGGAGGGAGTACTATTAAATCCACTCATGCTTGTTGAGGTGTTAGCTCAGTATTTTATTACTGATTGAAAACCAGCTATTTACAATAGCTGTGAACTGAAACACTTGCCACCTTTTTCTTTAACTATTTTTCCTATGTCCGTTTATGACAGGAACTGTACCAGTGTATGTCTGTTTATGACACGAACTGTACCAGTGGTTTAGATGGGTTTTGAATTCCCCTAACTACTGTGCCAGGTTGGACAGAGCCAGATGCTGACAGTGCTATCACAGAGACCATTCTCTCTCTGTTCGGTCTCTCTCCCGCTCACTCGCGGGGAAACTGCCATTGCTCCTCCAGCTCCCAGCCCTCATTTCCTGCCCCTGCGTGGCTCTTTCCCTCTTTCCTTCTCTCTTATTCTCTGGCTATGTGTGTGTGTCTGCAGGGGCGGCTGGCCCGCACCCTGTACCTCTGTCTCTCTTCTCTCTCCCTGGGTTTCCTGTCTGGCCAGGGAGGATTGTTAGGACACATACCGACTCCCACTGATTAGAACAGAAACAAGGGGAGGCCTTTTCTCACTTCAGAGGAACCTTGAATAAACTCACATTGTGGCAGTTGGGTGTTTTGTCAATGGCCTTTCGACACACTGACGGTTACCTTCTCTAGTAGAAAACTGTGATAACACTGTTCTATGTTTCAGCACCAGTATCATCACTCTGTTTTGTTTCCCCAAACCTCTAGAGGTGCCATACTCATGCCTTTGTGTGCACAATTTGCCTTTTAAAAGCAGATCCAGGACCTGTTATGTTGTTGCTAGTGATTAAAGTGACCGTTGCTGGCAGGCAAAACTGATCCCAGGTCACATGTTGATGGCAGTGAATAACAGGAGAAGGCACTGACCACCAGTCTCCAGGCAGCTGGACCTCAGGCCAGCCTGCCTGCAGATGGAAGTCCCCCTTCCCTCCAGCGGAGGAGGGGGATGACGCCTGGACAGACACTCAGCCAAAGGGCATACACACTGCTCGAGCGTCAACTGGCCTTCGCTGACCGCCATATTATCTCTTGTGGCCTATGAGGATGTAAAAATAGCTGTTTAGCAGCAAGAATCTTAGACATGCCCAGAAAACAAAGACTGATTTATGCAAGCTGCTGGGCTAAGCATAGAGAGGCTTTTGTGTCCCCAACCTCCCTCGCTCTCCAGACCTCATCACCAAGGCCGCGAGCGCCAAAACCTCTGACGCTCTCTAATACTCTACTTTAAGAACGGGCATTGTTTGGGACGGCCTTGGGGTCCTTGCTGATTGGCGTACCACAACGGTGTACGCAATTGCATTTGTTTATAAGCCCTGACGTTGGACTGCGGCGTCATTCAGAATGTGTGGTTGGTTTCAGGACATTTTTGAGTAGGCAGAGAGCTATTTCACAATTTTAAAATAATAATAAATACATGTTTATCCTTATCTGGTGGTGGGGGTTGATTCTCACTAGTGCTTTCACATCTAGTTCTTCTAATACTATTTCCAGCAGGTCTGTGTTTTTATTGGCTTCTCCCAAGTCATTACTGGAAAGCTTGACTTGTATACCTGTTACAACACTGAGCTTTTAAAGAGGACAGCATTATGATGAATGCCAGAGCCAATAGTATTGCAACTGAATGCGTCTCTCATCTGTCATGAACAGGAAAGGTTCCAGAATGGCTCCTCCCACTGTCTCTCCCTTTTCCCAGCACTGTTGCACAAACACAGTCCTGCGGCCTGCCTGCCTGCATGAGCAGATCTACAAGAAAAACAACAAATGCTCCACTACCCAGAATGCCCCATAGAATCTAGGCTACGTATGCTCTGAAACGCACTTGATTAGAACACATGCTTGCTGGGAAACCAAGATCTCAACGAGGGTTATTGTGTTGAAATGACCTGCGTTTGCACGGCACCGTCTTTGTTTGTGGGACCTTTTCAAAGCCCAGTTCATGCGTTCACAGTCTGGAAAAGCAAAGCGTCAAATCAAAGGCAGACCAACCAACGTGTGAGAGATGACTGCAACGTAGCGCTGTGTGGTTTCTAATAAGAAGGGCCAATGACGCGCGTACACCGTGGACGCGGTCTGTGGGTTTTCCTCATCTTGTTCTATCCTGGTGCTCGAGCGGAACCTGACTTGAGAATAAACAGACCTGTTTGTTCAAGGTAGAGGGAGCAAGATGGAGAGCGGGAGGGAGAGAGGAACAAGTTGGTAGTTTGGTTTACAGGCAGAGCTGAGTGGAGGTTGTTGTCGTCGAATGGGGGGTGGCAGCTGAACACTTGGTTCTCGGGTTACCGCACCTGACTCGTCAACTAGCTCCCTGCTCCTTTCTCCCTGGCTGCTGCAAGTCTCCACTCAATTCACCACAACACATGAACAGAGGCTGCTACTGTTAGTCAGGGCTAGATATGTAGTCGAAGTTAGACGTTTACCTTGGAGTCATTAAAACTCATTTTTTAACCACTCCACAAATTTCTTGTTAACAAACTATAGTTTTGGCAAGTCAGTTAGGACATCTACTTTGTGCATGACACAAGTAATTCGATTATTTCACTTATAATTCACTATCACAATTACAGTGGGTTAGAAGTTTACATACACTAAGTTGACTGTGCCTTTGAACAGCTTGGAACATTCCAGAAAATGATGTCATGGCTTTAGAAGCTCCTAATAGGCTAAATGACAATTTGAGGCAATTGGGAGTTGTACCTGTGGATGTATTTCAAGGCCTACCTTCATACTCAGTGCCTCTTTGCTTGACATCATGGGAAAATAAAAAGAAATCAGCTAATAACTTCAATTTTTTTTTGTGAACCTCCAAGTCTGGTTCCTCCTTGGAAGCAATTTCCGAACACCTGAAGGTACCACGTTCATCTGTACAAACAATAGTATGCAAGTATAAACACCATGGAACCACGTAGCTGTCATACCGCTCAGGAAGGAGACGTGTTCTGTCTCCAAGAGATGAATGTACTTTGGTGCGAAAAGTGCAAGTCAATCCCAGAACAACAGCAAAGGACCTTGAAACGGGTAATAAAGTATCTCTATCCACAGTAAAACGAGTCCTATATCGACATAACCTGAAAGATCGCTCAGCAAGGAAGAAGCCTCTGCTCCAAAACCGCCATTAAAAAAAAGACTATGGTTTGCAACTGCACATGGGGACAAAGATCGTACTTTTTGGAGAAATTCCCTCTGGTCTCATGAAACAAAAATAGAACTGTTTGGCCATAATGACCATTGTTATGTTTGAAGGAAAAGGGGGAGGCTTGCAAGCTGAAGAACACCATCCAAACCGTGAAGAACTGGAGTGGCAGCATCATGTTGTGAGGGTGCTTTGCTGCAGGAGGGACTGGTGCACTTCACAAAATAGATGGCTTCAATATATCCACATAATTTTCCTGACTCATGATGCAACATCTCAAGACATCAGTCAGGAAGTTAAAGCTTGGTTGCAAATGGGTCTTCCAAATGGACAATGACCCCAAGCATACTTCCAAAGTTGTTGCAAACTGGCTTAAGGACAACAAATTCAAGCTATTGGAGTGGCCATCACAAAGCCCTGACCTCAATACTATAGAAAACTTGTGGACATTACTGAAAAAACGTGCGCAAGCAAGGAGGACTACAAACCTACACCAGCTCTGTCAGGAGGAATGGACCAAAATGATTGTGGGAAGCTTGTGGAAGGCTACCTGACACGTTTGACCCAAGTTAAACAATTTTAAAGGCAATGCTACCAAATTCTAATTGAGTGTGTGTAAATTTCTGACCCACTGGGACTATTATTCTGACATTTCACATTCTTAAAATAAAGTGGTGATCCTAACTGACCTAAGACAGGGAATTTTTACTAGGATTAAATGTCAGGAATTGTGAAACGGAGTTTAAATGTAGTTGGCTAAGGTGTATGTAAACTTCTGACTTCAACTGTACCTCTCTGGGTTGGGTCTCTGCCTGGTCTTTTCCCCTTGGATGACTGACTGCTCATTGTTTCTTTATGGCTTAGGTTAGGCGATGTAGTCCATATGAGAGGGTTTGGTCGTACGTCACCTCCAAGTGACCTAGTCTGGAAGAAAAGCAGTCACTGACCGGCCTGAAAATATGTAACCCCGTTTTTTTTTTTGTTAGTGTCACCCAGCCATTTTGTTATGGCATCATCAATACCTACCCTGACCTTCTCCACTCCTTTCCTCTCCCTCTCTCCTCCATGCTCACTCCTGCCTCCTCTCTGGTTCTGTCCTGTCTCTCTCGGGTCCTTTCCCCCTCTCTCCTCTGTTTTCTCTCTCTCTCTCTGGGCTTGGAGAAAAGCTGTTTTCAGTGGAACAAACGGAGAGGCTGTTCCCAGCCGGGGATGAGTCAGTGCAGCTGGAGCTGCAGGTCACTCCCCCGGCGCCCTCTCTCCCTCTTTCTCCATCCCACCTCCCGCCAAGATTGCTTTTGCTGGGCCCAGCGCTAAATGCTAACACACCCAAAGCCACTGAGGGAGCTATGCTAGGCTTATACTGCTAGCAACCACACCAGAGTCACTGAGGGAGCTAGTTTTGAACCAGAGAAATGGATAGAGAGGGGGAGAACACTGGACCAGAGGGGTAATGGTTGACTCTCCACTACGACACTTGCTTAACCCATTAGCTTGGCCGCTCAAACATAATAGCCTCAGAGCTAACCACAGGGCGTGTGCCTTTAGACCTCATGCAGTTTCCACCTCCCGGAGTATCGTCTAGGCAGAGGCAGTATGACCTATTCTGGCCCTTGGAGCACTGGGAAGTGGGAAGGAAGGGAATCTCAATCCATCTGGTAATGACTAGATGGGGAAATGAGGAAAGTGGCTTTTGATGTGGTTGAGGTTGGTTAGGGTTTACCATAGTGTCACTAGTGAGTGACATCACTCCCCTGCAGAAACTGAGTCTCAGCCACTACGATGCATTTAATTGATGTACTTTGAAAGGTGAGGCAACGTTTTCAGCAGTCAATTGCCTTTGTAAATTGCAACCTTATTTCCTTAAAACAGTAATTATCTACTTTTTACGAGACTTGTATGTACAGTAAGTCACTCTGTATGAGGGTCTGCTAAATGACAAAAACATTTAAAAGAATGTAAACTTGGCCTTGATTTTTGTTTTCATATTGTACCAACCCACATGTGTTCACTTGTCACTAGGCAGCATAGGCCTGCAGTGTTAAATATAATGGAGCAGGAGGTGGTTGTTGTCAGCGAAGGTGACTGTCTGACTGTGTTGTAGCTAGGCAGACTGCTGCAGCTGACGCACTGTAACCCTGTGTTGGTGGCAGTGCCAGCAGTACGAGGGGTGGTGGCCCGGGACTCTGCCCTGACATGTTTGACACACACTGAACACAAGCCAGCGTGCCTGGCTTAGTCTTTCCTCTCAAAGGTAGCAGCTGTGTGTGTTTATATATGTAGTTGGGACAGCTGGACTCTGGTCACAAATTCCTACACAAACAGCCCCAGTAACCTCTGTGATCAGTTATGTAACCCAGTCAGTCAGTGGGTTATGATTCGTCTCGTGGTGTTACGTTGGTTCGCTACACTTACCAAGACCGATTAAACCCTTCAAGTTGATTTCCTGGTTTACTGTAGTGCATATCCGATTCCAGTGCCAAGTTTGTTTTCGCTCTTCTTTGTGTGTATCTCCTGTTCTTGGCTCATGCCTGAGTGAGTCAGTTGATTTACTAGGCCAATCTGTGGTCCTCCTTGTTGAGCTGCTGACATCATAACACACCCCCTGAACCATTCACCTCCCCATCTGGCTCAATGTGGGAATATATGTTCAATGTGCAGGTAGACCCTTTATGACGAGGCAACCAAGCTAAAGTTGGCTGTAACAGCTATATAATAGACAGCTAATTTCCCCCCGCAAGACTAGCACCATGGCTAAATCCCTGACATGTCCAACCAAACACTGTCAGTTTCCACTATTAGGACCAACCCAAGAGCTTATGGTTAGCAGTGGCTATGTGGCTCCTGTTGTTGCTCCAAACGGACTGGACTCCGCTGTTCCAGCCCATTGGTCCAGCAGGGCACACGCTGTGCCACATTAGCCCTCGTTGGCACACGAGCCAGGGCCCATTTCACACTTACAAATGACTTCACCTTTCGCCTGCTAGTCAGTCGCTGGCGCTGGTATCCTAGGAACAACAGCGTCCTATATGTTCAGTTGACGGTTCTCTCTTTTGCTCCAAATGCTACTGTGGCAGGCATCCCAAAAAGCCCAAGCCCTGCCTTGCTTAAAGTTGAACTATTTGTTTGAAACAATAAAGCCTCCACCCGCCTCTGTTTTTGTTAAGGAATGGACCTAAAGAAATAGAACCAGTCTCATTCATAGACCGACCAGCCATGATATCAAAATGATAGTTTTAACCATGTTTTGAGGCTTGTTTGTTTACATTTACTTAGTTAACAAACATTGGCGTAAAACAAGCTGATATTCTGCGTGCTGATGGGTTATGACAGTTGAACTAAGTTAATGGATATATATCATTAATTTATAAGACCAAAAATGATTGTAGTGCAATTAAGGATTCTAGCTTTAACTCTCAAACCATCAGAGATGTCAAGTATATGGATGTGCTTAAGTGTGCCATTTATCTACCCTGGAGGTCCATCCGTAGCCATCTGTGCTCTTAAAGGCTCTTCAGGTGCATTAGTAACCTTTTTAATTGCAATAGAATTATCCCTCATAAGTGCAGGAAGAAGCTACTATGTAGTTAGCAATGATAAAGAATATATTGAATATTATGTTGCTGGGCCCATATTCACATAGTATCTCAAAGTAGGAACGCTGATCGAGGATCCAGGTCTGGCCTGTCTATGTAATCATATTCATTAAGATCTATCTAAAAGGTGAAACTGATCCTAGATCGGCAGCAGTCCTACTCCGAGGTGCTGCCGTCTCACGGTTGTTAAACACCAGCCAGCTCCTCCAGCTGTCTGGCCTCATTTCTAGCTACAGTACCGGAGCTTGTCATTAATCACTGTCCTCAATGGCGGCATAATGTCCCATTCTTCTTCTCTTCCCCTTCCAAAACATTCTTTGATTAGGATTATAGCCCGGTGGAACTCCCCAACCAGCTGGTGCGCTTATCCTTCTGGAATGTTCACTTTCACTATTACATCATCATTTGGTTGTTTATTATGAGAGGTGCCACAGTTGGACTATGTAATAGATGTTAGTATGTTAGAACAGTCGAGGGCGGTTGCACAGAGATAAGCCCACGCCTGGACTACTTTAAATAGCTTTCAAAGAAGATTCTCCATTATAAACACTAAGTACAGGGGTGGTTTTAATCGGGGTCCGTGTGGATCACTATTATAAACCAGACGCTAGGCTACATCATGCTGTATGATGGGTTGGTGTTTGGTTTTAATCTGTATCTGTGTGGATCACTATTATAAACCAGACGCTAGGCTACATCATGCTGTATGATGGGTTGGTGTTTGGTTTTAATCTGTATCTGTGTGGATCACTATTATAAACCAGACGCTAGGCTACATCATGCTGTATGATGGGTTGGTGTTTGGTTTTAATCTGTATCTGTGTGGATCACTATTATAAACCAGACGCTAGGCTACATCATGCTGTATGATGGGTTGGTGTTTGGTTTTAATCTGTATCTGTGTGGATCACTATTATAAACCAGACTCTAGGCTACATCATGCTGTATGATGGGTTGGTGTTTGGTTTTAATCTGTATCTGTGTGGATCACTATTATAAACCAGACTCTAGGCTACATCATGCTGTATGATGGGTTGGTGTTTGGTTTTAATCTGTATCTGTGTGGATCACTATTATAAACCAGACGCTAGGCTACATCATGCTGTATGATGGGTTGGTGTTTGGTTTTAATCTGTATCTGTGTGGATCACTATTATAAACCAGACGCTAGGCTACATCATGCTGTATGATGGGTTGGTGTTTGGTTTTAATCTGTATCTGTGTGGATCACTATTATAAACCAGACGCTAGGCTACATCATGCTGTATGATGGGTTGGTGTTTGGTTTTAATCTGTATCTGTGTGGATCACTATTATAAACCAGACGCTAGGCTACATCATGCTGTATGATGGGTTGGTATTGTTGCCAACTTCCCAGTATGTCAGTGTTGGTACAGTAATGAAATCAATTGATTACTGGTCACGTACACAATTTAGCTGATGTAGCAGATGCAGAAAATGGTTTACTAGCTCCTAACAATGCAGAGAATGGTTGACTAGCTCCTAACAATGCAGAGAATGGTTGACTAGCTCCTAACAATGCAGAGAATGGTTGACTAGCTCCTAACAATGCAGAGAATGGTTGACTAGCTCCTAACAATGCAGTAAAATGGTTGACTAGCTCCTAACAATGCAGAGAATGGTTGACTAGCTCCTAACAATGCAGTAAAATGGTTTACTAGCTCCTAACAATGCAGTAAAATGGTTTACTAGCTCCTAACAATGCAGTAAAATGGTTTACTAGCTCCTAACAATGCAGTAAAATGGTTGACTAGCTCCTAACAATGCAGTAAAATGGTTGACTAGCTCCTAACAATGCAGTAAAATGGTTGACTAGCTCCTAACAATGCAGTAAAATGATTGACTAGCTCCTAACAATGCAGTAAAATGATTGACTAGCTCCTAACAATGCAGTAAAATGATTGACTAGCTCCTAACAATGCAGTAAAATGGTTTACTAGCTCCTAACAATGCAGAGAATGGTTTACTAGCTCCTAACAATGCAGAGAATGGTTTACTAGCTCCTAACAATGCAGAGAATGGTTTACTAGCTCCTAACAATGCAGAGAATGGTTTACTAGCTCCTAACAATGCAGAGAATGGTTTACTAGCTCCTAACAATGCAGAGAATGGTTTACTAGCTCCTAACAATGCAGAGAATGGTTGACTAGCTCCTAACAATGCAGAGAATGGTTGACTAGCTCCTAACAATGCAGAGAATGGTTGACTAGCTCCTAACAATGCAGTAAAATGGTTGACTAGCTCCTAACAATGCAGTAAAATGGTTGACTAGCTCCTAACAATGCAGTAAAATGGTTGACTAGCTCCTAACAATGCAGTAAAATGGTTGACTAGCTCCTAACAATGCAGTAAAATGGTTTACTAGCTCCTAACAATGCAGTAAAATGGTTTACTATCTTTTTTTTTTACACAAGATCTGCTACATCATATGTACAGCAGTAGATATGTCAAGACTCCAGTATGTAAATACATATGAATGGGCAGACGATTAGGTAGTTGGGAATCTCTAAAACTCTGGGCCCTTTTTGGCCCCTATCTATCAGGCAGAAGGTTCAAGCCCTGGGAGCTCCAGATATTCCAGGGGGCAGCTTGATAAAGTCAAGCCCAACAAAGGCCACTGTTCTCTGGATAGGAGGGCAGGGCCGAGGGCAGGGCCGAGGGCAGGACCAAGGCCATAGCCAGGAATGTGGCGGTTGAGGGCCCCGTGCCCCACCCACTGTTACCCCCTTCCCTAACGTCTGTCCCTGTCACTCTGATTCACCCACCACACCCCATAACCAGTCTTCAATGGAGGAGAAACCCACAATGTGGTAAAGTGCTTCAAGTATATTGTATTAGCTTTCGCGCTCCCTCTTTCCTTCATTCTCGCTCACTCTTGTCTTCCTCCTTTACCTCTCTTCTCTCTATACTGTTCATCCATCTCCCTCTCGGACACTCCATCTCTCTCCCCTTCTCCCCCCTCTCTTCTCTGTCTTTGTCTCTGGGTCAGTGGGGCCCTGATGGCAACAGTGTGACTCCACTCGGATGGCATTCCCCCATCCAGCCCTCCCGGTCATCCCCTCAATGGTGTCTCTGTCTGGCTGGAGGCTGGAGCGGGCACAGGGGTCTCTTCCTGCATCACACCCTATCAGAGGGCAGGGGAGGGCGCTTGGAGAGAGGGAGGAGGGGGGGACAGCTGCTGCACCAGGGGCTCCTCTGTCTTGTCACACCCCGTCCCACTCCACTCCCCCGGACAGTGAGGAGTCAACACACACTTTGTTACTACTTGGATTGTTTAGTTGGTTGGTATGTAAGGACTGATTTGTGATCAGTTGAGATCTACTCTATCGTCTTGGGCCTTGTGAAGTAGATCAACCTGGATTAGCTGTGTTCTGTGACCAGTAACAACTGCTCTCAGATCAGTTTGGGGACTATTGGATTATTGATTGTTCTGTGCCTCATTGACTACAATGGAGGAGAGGACAGTAACAGGGGTTCAGCACTGAGTCCTCATTGCCCCTGCTGGCCTTTTCAGGATCGATAGCACAAGGTAGGTCTGTGCTGGCCTGCCATCTCTTATGGTAATTGTCACAAGGGCCATAAGAGTTGGCAAGATGACACAAACTGATCTGGAACCAGGCTAGGTCTGTGGACAGTTACTGTCTAACAGTGCTGCTATTCAGCTACTGTGTGCATCACTCACTGTCATGTGTGGTTGTTGTGAACAGCTTTTTGGACTGTTTTCCACTGACAATAGAAAGTATGTGTCAGCGAGATGCCATTGGCTGTCTGGCTGGAGACACCAATGGCATTTCTGGTTGCGTGCAGTTTCACTGGATAGGAACCTGGCAGGGGTTTACAGGGACGAATTCAGCTAAGTTTTAACTAGAGTCGAGGTGTGATGAATGGAATGGCCACATGGGGTGTGTGGGTCGGTGGAGAAAGAGCTTTTGAGTTTGATTCTCATTGCGCATGTTCTCACACAGCTCTCCATCCCTGACTGTTTTCCTCGCACTACACACTTGTCTACTATCATGCTAATATGGGAAAAGCACCCATGAATCAAGTAGGCTTGCAAAACTCACTCCGTATTGAAGCTGCAATGAAACACCACTCAAACAAGGCTTCTTCAACAAGCTCTTAATTAACCAGCACCTTTGAAACTAGTCAGACCAGCTGGTACTATGGACAGCAGCAGAGTGGCAGGTAGCCTAGTGGCTAAGAGCGTTGGGCTCGTAACTGAAAGGTCTCTGGTTCGAATCCCCAAGCCAACTAGGTGAAAGATCTGTCAACGTGCCTTTGAGCAAGGCACTTAACCATAATTGCTCCTGTAAGTTGCTCTGGATAAGAGCATCTGTCAAATGTCCCCATGTCTGTTTTAAACCAGGGTTGTTTTCATTAGGCACCAAACGGTAGAAAAAGTACTGAAACGGGAAGGGACTACCTGAGCTTGTCCAATAAGAAATGCTTAGCAAAAATGAACACGACCCAGGCCTGGCCTAACCTCTCTCTTTCTCTCCCCCCCAGTGTAACCTCACCCCATGGCCCTGTCTGGGTCCCCACAGGGTAACCTGAGCCCAGAGTGCTTTGTCATGTACTAGAGGGGTCGACCTCCTTTTGTCTGACCGCAACAGAGCAGCACATCAACAACATGCTAATGTGTGCTGCTTGGGTTAGGTTAGGCTGCTGTTCATGCTGAACAGGACCAGTTCTACACAGAGTTTATTGCTCTGTGTATTGATATCTAGAGGCTGTTTTTGGTTGTTCTTGTTTTATGGTTGAATAAACAGTGATTATTAAATGTAGATATTTTAGGGCAGAGTTTCTTGTGGAGCATACTGTGTGGGAGCAGGGCGGGTCAAGCAGACCTCTTGAACCCTGCGTCGGCATGTTTACTTCATGACTGTAAGGAGTGTTAGGGGTTTTTTGCAGGGTTGTGCCATGAATGTAGGTCTATTAGAATTTCGAAGTGTGTGTGTGCGCTTCTGCCGTGCACTCCTGCATACGTGTGTGTGTGCGTGTGCGCGCCCGCTCGCTCGCCCGCCCATGTATAGTTCCTCCTTCAGCCAGCCTGTTTATTTCTCCAGGGTCGACTCTCCTGTTGACAGAGTAGGACAGCAGGACGATGCTCTTCCCACCCGGAGTTCTCTCTCCTCTCCTCCTGGCTGTCCGTCCCTACACAGAGCTTGGCCCGCTAACAAAGGGAACTCTGTGGATGGAAAAACAATTGAAGGGAGGGCGAAAAAAACACACAGCATTGTTAATCCGGTTAAAATCTTAACCCGAAAAAACAACAACAAAGCTTTTAGTTTGCATTCCTCACAGGCCATTGCTGGCTGTGCTCGGGTGAGGCCAGGGCTCTGATCTCCAAGGGGAGTTGTTTTTCTACTGGTTTGGTTTCCCTTCCTTGTTTGAAATTCCATGAATAGCATTTGTTTTCTGTTATGTCATCTTTTGTATCCAATTTCACTGTTCAATATTCAATAGCTCGATCAAGTGTCCATTGATAGGCAGAGTCTATTTCGCTCCACAATATTGCTCAACCTGAAGCGGAGTGATTAAGCACAATTAAAGCTGCAATCTGGGAATGAATCCTTCCAAAAAACTCAAGCTTAGCATAAGTGACTCAGAGTTGGTGGCTCATAGCAATTAGCCACAGTTTGTTTTCATCATGTGCTTTTGAGCCCCTCTTATCCTTGAGTTAGCTTCTCCTAGTTCAGGGAGCAGGTTTCATTGAACAAGTTAACCACCTTTATAAGTTTAAGCTACGCAGTTTAGGTGACAAGACATCTAGATGGGCCGGGCCTCATTTGTAAAACATAAAAGCATTAGTCAGCAGACTCCTGTTTAGGCATCTCACTTGGTTCTGTCTCGTTCCCTTCTCTGACTGACTTTCAGATGGTAGTGCCTGACGGTCACTGACACCCGGGGTTTATTCTTAGTGCCTTTGTGCAACTAAAACTAAACCATTCCACATTATCAACCCTATCCATCCCACAGTCTTAAGTCTGCCATAGAAATAGAATGGGTTTCTATTTGGATAATTGTTCTATGCTATATCCCATTGTCTGGGTCTTCTGCCCTGTGTTTACACCCTATCTGCCTTGGAAGCTCTGTGGTTGTGTACCAAATGGAACCCTATTCCCTATAGGCCCTGGTTAAAAGTTTGGCACTATATAGGGAATAAGGTGCCATTTCGGACGGAACCTGCGTCTCATAGACAAATCATATTGTAAAATCCTAATGGCCTGTGGGCCTTTTTAGAGTGGTTGGTTGTGCTCTTCCGCAGTCGGGCTACTAGACCTAACCAGACCAAACTATGTCTGTCTGTGGTGACTGTTGGCTCTGGGTGTTCCAGACACACAGTTCTGGCATGTCTGTCCTAGTGGGGCTCAGAGGAGAGAGATGGAGAGGCTGTAGAGGGATGGATTGGGATATAAGAAGAGGGGGAGAGTGGGTAAATTTTGAACACAGGCCTGTCCTTGTGGCTTACAGGACCAGAGGAAAGAGCGATAGATAGAGAGGGAGGGATAGCTAGAGGGAGAGTTAGAAAGAAGCACACAGAGAGGCCAGGGTGGAAAAACAAAGCTGCTGTCCAGCCTTTGGTCAGCCAGGAATGGAGCCGTATGAGCGAACAGTGACCTTTCTCTCTCGGTCCGTCTCTCTCTGTCCTTCTCTCTCTTGCTCTTCTCTAGTCCCCTGAGCCACTCTAGGAAAAGGCCATGCCCAAAAATGTGGGTTGTTGTGAAGTCTTCAGGGGTTTGTTAAGCTTTTCAAGAGGGAGTGGGGGAGAGTTTATGGGTGTACTGTGGAATTTTTAAGTAAGGGATGATATGTGAACAGATCATCAACATGAAAATGTCTCCCGTCTCTCTGCAGGCATGGAAGAAGCGGTGGTTTGTTCTCCGCAGCGGCCGTCTCTCGGGCGACCCAGACGTGCTGGAGTACTACAAGAATGATCACGCCAAGAAGCCCATCCGCGTGATCGACCTCAACCTGTGTGAACAGGTGAAACGCTACTTATGCTACGGCGGATTAGGGCCCAGAGTTTGTTAATCTGGACCCTAGTTATGTAATACGTTTTTGTCAGGTCATGTGATCAGGGAAAACTAATGGTCCTAGTAATGCTACAGTACCACTAGCTAATACTGCTAAAAGGCAGTTATAACAGTAATGACATTGACTGTGGCTTATTGCTACTGTGGCTACAACGGATATTGTTACCCCTATTGTTTGTTATGCTATGTGCTAATGCTAAGTCCTACTGTTACGTGGTTGGTAATGCTACAGCTACATGCCCCCCACAGGTGGACGCAGGGCTCACGTTCAACAAGAAGGACCTGGAGCACAGCTTCATCTTCGACATCAAGACCATCGACCGCGTCTTCTACCTGGTGGCCGACACGGAGGACGACATGAACAAGTGGGTCCGCTACATCTGTGACATCTGCGGCTTCAACCCCACGGACGACGGTAATGATGCTTCACATCCCTGCGCAGGCACGCACACGAGAGGAACTCTGAGATGTGTCTATACAGTGAGAGAAGGGCAGAAATGCAACAGAACAGTGATATGCATGAGGAAACGGTAGTCTTTCCCCACACGTATTATTCTCACATAATGATTATATCCTGGTGTAGTGTAGGTTTGGACACTGTGTGCCAAGCGGCCTTTGTTTCCAGCACAGGCTTAATGAGGCCTAATGAGCCGTGTCTTCAGGTGGGTTCACGTTACCACATGTTTCCCTGTACTGTATAATTAAAGCATTGTGTGCCCCCCCCCCCCCCCTCCTAAGCTGAGCCACTGCCACTTTCTCTCCTTCTCTACCTTTATTGTTCCCCCTTTCTCAGTTGCTCATTTGTTTTCTCTCGTGGTCTTTCTGTCACTCATTTGTTCTCCCTCTCATTTGTTCTCCCTCTCATTTGTTCTCCCTCTCATTTGTTCTCTCACATTCGTTACTTCATTCGCACGTGCGCGCTTACTCAGGTGAAAAGCGAGTGAGTGGGGCCCACCAAACCGGAATTGTGGTTTATTTAGAGTTCCTCTTTCTACGTCCATTCCCACCGTCATCAGTGGGGCCACATACAGGTGCCTCCGGACCTGAACTTCCCTCTCAGCTGACATGGGAGGTACTGTCGTTCAGGGCCTAAAATTACCTCTATTTTTTTATATTGAAAAATCTACCATCCACTCAAAACGGATGAGCTTTAATGTTTCTAAAACAATACATGTATTACTAGTAAGAAGTAATGTGGTAAATTTTATTACATTTTTAACAAAACTATCACAGATGAGACCGATGTTAACCTGTCCCTTTAAGAGAGGGGGTTACCGTGGAAACGCAAATCCAGTCTTCATGTTTGTGCCTGTGAGATTGAGTCTGACTAGTAAGAGAGTGTCTTTTCCTCTCTAGCTGTTGAAACCCAAACATAGAAAAACAACCTAGCTTGTGAACAAAACAATGTAAATGGCCAAAAAAAAGACAGTCTCGCATCAGTAGACTGACATTTTTCTGTAAATTAGACTTTATGCCTGTGCGTAGCGCTTCTAAAAATGAATCTTTCACTCTTCAGGTGCGCACAGCCTCCGGCCCAGGCAGTGTTGCAGCAGAGGTGGTATCGGCTATATATGATTCGTAGTTCTTTGAGTTTGTGCGATTCATTTACTAGCTAGTAAACAAAACCAATGCCAAAATCTACCTGCATTTTGCAGCTGGTGCAGAAATGGACCCTATAATCTAAACTCACTATTGTAATGCATGTGGGTTTAATCAGAATGTTATAGGCCCTAGTTGAGGAGAAATGTCCTATGGACTATAATATCAGCAGTACCCACTACATCTATGACAACGGGGCGACCATGTATCCAACAAGGTCAGCTTCACTCCTTCCTCGGTGTTGTGGCTGTATCCTACCCTCCCTGCTCTAGTGTAACTTCAACCACAACGTATCACTTATCTATGGGGCCATTTTGGAATGTTGAGTTTATTATGGTTTGAAGCAGCAAGTTTGTCTTAATACCCATGCAGACTTCTGTGGTCGAGCGGTGTGGCTCTCATATGGCCTTGGCTACTGCTCTCTCTGCCTCGCGAAGTCTCGCTCGCTGATCATACAGCACAAACAAAGAGGGGACAGTTCAGCCCACTCCCGCGCCCAGGCGAAGGTGCACCGTGGCTGGGGAAATGTCAGCGAGTGGAGCGAGTGGAGGGGGCTGGGGCTGGAGCAGCAGGGCTGGAGCAGCAGGGCTGGAGCCCAGTGGTGTGGGAGGGGGAGATTGAGGAAAGGGATTTTCCTGCTGCCTGGGTGAATCAGCACATAACACAGACAAACAAGGGGATGGAGAGAGTGAGTGATGGTGTATAAAGCAGTATAGTAGTGAGAGTAGGAGGGGAGAGCGGGAGGGAGAGAACTGAAGAGGGGAATGGGGAGAAGAGACCGGAGAGATGAAGGGATGCAATGTATAGGGAGTGATTGAGGGCGAGAAGGAGAGTGTACAGGATAAAGCAGGAGAATAGTGACTGATTGGTGCGAGAGTGTGTACAAGAGAGAACAGTGGAGGAGAGGAAGAGCGGGATGGGACGAGAGGGAGAGAGTAAAGATTCAGAGAGCAGCTGTCATCTCAGGGTGCGCATCCTTGAGCTTGAGCACTTAGGGAGCCACTCAAAGACGGTGTGCGTGTGCGTACACTGAGAAGTGTAGGTGGGGAGTAATGCAGGCAGAGAGAATACATTATGAATAGAGCCCAACCAAGCACAGTCGTCTCCACACAGACCTACATGGAGAAGGACAAGGCAGAGACCTTGAGGAAATGCTGTCTGGCCATGGTTGGGATTCAAAAGGCAAAACATAGATTTGGATAAAAATACAGCTGAGTATTAATGGTGTGAGTAACATTGGCAGATACAACAGCTGTAGGAAGGAAGGAAGCATTTGGGTTTATTTTCCTCAGTAGATCCCATCAAACTGTAATGTACATGTAATGCTACATTTTAATTTCATGGTTGTACTTCTCATGTGTAATCATTGATTGTGAAGACTTGACAGTTTAGTGTGTGTGTGTGTGTGTGTGTGTGTGTGTGTGTGTGTGTGTGTGTGTGTGTGTGTGTGTGTGTGTGTGTGTGTGTGTGTGTGTGTGTGTGTGTGTGCGCATGCATGCTTGTGTACGTACAATGTGTCCTTCAAGTCCGACTCATCACCTGTTTTGTACTGATGTATCTTGCGGTATCTCAGTCATGTGTTCGGTATACTATTCCCACTACTCTGTAGTGCTTTTCTAGAACATTATACTGTACACAAACAAGTCAGAAATCTAACCATACAAACACCTAAAATATCACAACAGAACATGTACGTTTCGGAAATAACTGTGCATGGCAGCATTCTCAACATTGTCCTATAACTCCGGTGTACAATGCATAGATGTTCTGACTGTCTCCCTTCTTCTCCCTCCCTCCCCCCTCTTTTTTTCCCCACAGAAGCGGCAAAGGCTGCCCACCAGGCGGCCAGCGGTGGCTCTGTGGTGGACACGGCCCCTCACCCTGGCCTGGGGGGTCCTCCGGCCATGCTGACCAACGTGCCTCCTCCCTACCAGCCGGTCAGCGTGCGCCACCTGGACTCGGAGTCCAGCCTGGACGAACCCCAGGACTACCTGTGGCTGGTCAACTGTGAGAGCAAGAAGCCAGAGCCCAACAGGTGGGTGTGGGGTCCATGATGTGACAGGGCAGCGCTGCCATCAGTACAGAGTGGAGAGGTGTTGTGACTTTTCCCTCTGTTTCTCTGACATCTCATCTCCATCTGTCTCCTGTTAGAATGTACGTTAGGTTTGTCACTCTCGTTTTTATTTTTTATATCAAGTATGGTGTCTTGCCCGACCCCGCCCTCTTGCCCGACCCCGCCCTCTTGCCCGACCCCGCCCTCTTGCCCGACCCCGCCCTCTTGCCTGACCCCGCCCTCTTGCCCTTGTGTGCTTTAGTAGTTCTCTTCTCTCTTGTTGATGTGGTTCTCCTCCTCCTCTCTGTGTGTGGTGGTGTAGCTCTGTGACTCCTCTCCCCCAGGAGTACCTCCTCCTGGAGGAGTGTGAGAGCAAAGGGGCTCCTTCTCCTCCCCACGTTAATCAGTGAGTCTGGAGCAGCCTGTCTTGTGTGGAGTGACACACGCATGCATGCATACACACACACTTGTGCACAAAGTCACACAGATTCATAAACATGCACATATACATGTAGATGCGCACACACACACACACACACACACACACACACATTGTAAATACACACAAAACTAACACAGCACTTAACCTCTGGGATTGATGTGTTTGAGAAGTGATCATGAATCCAAAATGCAGCTCCTGGCTGTTCTCACAGGGAAGTGAGGAATAATCCAGAATAGCTTAATATGTCATTAGACCTTTGGCAAAGGACAGTGCAGTGTTTGACCCTGCATGTTTTGAAACGATCCACAGGATGAAACATGGATCATTATACTGAAGCTACAACTCAATACGATCTGTTCAACAACATATCCAGTGGGCCTCAATAGGAGTTATTGGTGGTTCTGTTGCTGTAACCCATATCACTAATCTATGTTAGTGTGTGTGAAATGTTCACACATCATTCAGCCTTCTGATGTTTATATATCTGTGCCGTTGCCACAGAGCCCACGCCGAGTGTTCCAAGTCAACCTCGTCAGAGACGGACCTGAACGACAACGTCCCCGCCCACCGCACGCCAACCTCCACTAGCTCCTCCTCTAAGCACGCCAACGGCTTCTTCTCCTCTGTCCTGCCCCCTCACCCCTCCTCTGCCTCCTCCATCTATGACTCTCCGCCTTCCCGCGGAGGCGACCTCTCCTCCAGCCTCTACCACCTCCCCCGCTCCTACTCCCAGGACACTGTGCTCCTTCCCAAGTCGGCCTCCGCCTCCTCGCCCCCCCGTCCCGGTCGACGGCGACGCCCCGGAGCTCTATGTCTTCAACACGCCCTCGCGGAAGCCCTCCATGGAGACTCAGATGAGAAACCTGTCGGTTAGCTACGATATTCCTCCCACACCAGGCAGTAACTGTACCTATCAGGTGCCTCGAGGTCCAGCGAGTGGTGGGTCTGAGGGTGGGGATGGGATGCCTCCGCCCCGGCCCCCCAAGCCTTCCCTCAGCTCCCTGACCCCGGGGCACCCGCCGCCCCCCCGCGGAGCGCTCGCCCACGGACACGTACTGCGTGCCGCGCTCCATGTCGGAGACGGATGGGAACTACTGCGTGCCCACCAGCGCCGGGAACAAGGCCCTGAGGAGCAACACCATCGGCACCATGGACTCCTCACGCCTCAGGAAAGGTATGGCTCATTGATTGATCTTCATTCATTGTTCCTGATTTATTAGTCCTGTCAAATAGATGACGAACATATATAATTGATCACCAGCATTCCATTTCACTCTCACTTTTTACTAAGTGACAGGGTACCACATCCTTTCACTAATCATGAGGCTAAGTGATATATGTGTGCATCATTATAAAGGCTAAATACGCCAGCTAGCAACGACAGGATGTTCATAATGACACATGGCTGGTGTGTGCTGTTGTCAGCCAACACTATCATCTGCAGTGCAAAGCAAGAGTCTAATCCTCCAGGATAATTATCTTGACGCGACAGATGTGTTTTTGAATGGCTAATTACAAATACTTTCACAAATAATTTCACAGCTGAAGACTGCCTTGCCTCCAAGGACATCTGGTGTGGCAGTATTAGTGGTGTTCGGTTACCATGCAGACAGACAACACGTACCTCAGAGTTTAGGAGAAAGCAGTTTGGTGCCTTAGTCCCAACCTCTATGTACAGTCGATGCTCCCAACCCATTTTTCTCGACTAGCAATAGAGAAACAACACTGAGGCCCTCTCCTCATCACCCCCTCTGGTAATCCCCCCCAAAAAAATATTATAATATTTTACTTGTTGAAGGGCAATCATTTACACAACTAAAAAAGCATCAGAGGTTAAAGTTCAAGATAAAACATGCCCAGCTACATCCGGTCCAAGTCTGTTCCTATCATTTAACATGAAACGGGTCTGTTAAACTAACACAAAGACATTTTGCAAATGTCCCGGGATTCCCCGTTTGTCTAGTCCGTTGTGTACCAGAGTAGGCTTTGCTTGCCTTGGCTTTAGAGTCTGGCGGCCTTCCAAGTCGTATCATCCTGTTTGTCTGAAATCCATTAGTGTGAAGTTACACATGATGACCAGAGCAAGAACGGCAACCATAGTCCAGCTGCCTTGGTGCCGAGATGACAGACTTCACATATCCCTGTTCAACACTTACTGTGGTTCCAATGGTTCATTTGTATTCCCTTTTTATTTAGTATTTAACCCCATTTTGATTCATACTGCTGTAAGCCCTACCTAGACTACTATACTGTAGGTTGTTGTGTTTACACTGGTTTTAAATGTTCTGTCATGTTTGTTGCAGATTTGGGCTCCCAGGACTGTTACGATATCCCTCGGACGTTTCCCTCTGACAAGAGCTGCTCGTTTGACTTCAACGAAAGCTTCAACAGCTACTTGGTCAGTCTTTACACGACATGCTCCTGAATCAGTTTAAAACGATCAACGTAAAGGACCTCTCACATTGATACTGATCCTTCCAAGTATTGGACTGTTATGACTATGGAGTTTTGAAGTGCACTAAGGTTCAGATAAAGATAAGGGAAGCTTGTATGCTCTTACTACTTTTCGCGTGTGTGTGTGTGTGTACGTTCTTTTTGTCTATGCCCTCATGCAGCCTGCCTCCCTCTCTGCCCCCCCGCCCCTCCAGAAAAACAAAGGCATGATGCCAGTGGGCAGCCAGTCCATGGAGGAAGTTGACCAGAACTACGTACCCATGAGCGCCAACTCCCCGTCCCACCACCGCTCCGGCAGCCTGTCGGGCTGTGAACCCATCATGGAACCCAACTATGTCCCCATGACCCCGGGCCCGGGCACCTTAGAGTTCTCCCTGGGCAAGCAGGTTCCCCCGCCGGCCCACATGGGGTTTCGCTCAAGCCCCAATACCCCACCCCGCAGGCCCATGCTCATCAGCGATTGTCAGCCCCCGCCCGTGGACCGCAACCTCAAACCGGACCGCAAAGGTGAGGGGGGCAGGGAGGATGGGTGGATGGCTGGGGGGTGAAGGGGAAGGGGAATGGGGGTGTGTCTTGGTACGTTTGTCTTTATCTGCTGTTGCATCAATGTTTTCACAACTGCTCGTCTCTCTACATCCTGGGATTCAACTCTAACTCACGCACATTTACATGTGCTGGCTCATGGTTATGAAAGGCAGATTACCATTGCATTATTTTGAATTATAAACTGGGCGGTTCGAGCCCTGAATACTGATTGGCTAAAAGCTGTGGTATATCATACTGTATACCACAGCTAAGGACTGTATCCAGGCACTCTGCATTGCCTCGTGCTAGAGAACAGCCCTTAGGTGCCCCTGAGGTGCCTTATTGCTTAAGTACAACACTTCAAAATGTGTTATTATACAATTCCTGTATGGCATCAGACAGGAGTGCAGATTGTTGAGGCTCACCCTTTGCTCCTCTCCTCAATGTTGGCAGTGTTTTAGACCTCTCTCAATGTACACAGTGTTCTAGACAAAGCCTCCTCCACCCTCCTCTCAGCCTTCTCTTTTTAGTTTAGCCCACTAGCCTATCCTCTCCCTCTCTCCTCCACCCTCCTCTCAGCCTTCTCTTTTAGTTTAGCCCACTAGCCTATCCTCTCCCTCTCTCCTCCACCCTCCTCTCAGCCTTCTCTTTTAGTTTAGCCCACTAGCCTATCCTCTCCCTCTCTCCTCCACCCTCCTCTCAGCCTTCTCTTTTAGTTTAGCCCACTAGCCTATCCTCTCCCTCTCTCCTCCACCCTCCTCTCAGCCTTCTCTTTTAGTTTAGCCCACTAGCCTATCCTCTCCCTCTCACCTCCTCCACCCTCCTCTCAGCCTTCTCTTTTAGTTTAGCCCACTAGCCCAACCTCTCCCTCTCACCTCCTCCACCCTCCTCTCAGCCTTCTCTTTTAGTTTAACCCACTAGCCCAACCTCTCCCTCTCACCTCCTCCACCCTCCTCTCAGCCTTCTCTTTTTAGCTTAGCCCACTAGCCTATCCTCTCCCTCTCACCTCCTCCACCCTCCTCTCAGCCTTCTCTTTTAGTTTAACCCACTAGCCTATCCTCTCCCTCTCACCTCCTCCACCCTCCTCTCAGCCTTCTCTTTTTAGCTTAGCCCACTAGCCTATCCTCTCCCTCTCACCCCATCCACCCTCCTCTCAGCCTTCTCTTTTTAGCTTAGCCCACTAGCCTATCCTCTCCCTCTCAACTCATCCACCCTCCTCTCAGCCTTCTCTTTTTAGCTTAGCCTGCTCTCCTCATTTTCTATCCCCCTCACCCCATTCAAAGGGACCTTTGTCCCTGAGTTCAGGGGGCCCTCTCCGGGGCTTTTGGTGGGGGGGGTGACCGGCCTGGGCCACCATCACCATGGAGCGCCCAGAGCGGTCACCTCTATCCCCATTGTCGTGCCCCCCCCCCCCTCTGAAAGGGCCTCTTTGATGGAGCAACAGCCCCCTCCTGCCCCACCAGGGGACATTTCAATCTAGAGCAGGAAGGATTTGAATATCCCACGGGGGAGGCAGACCCAAAGCAGAGGTCATTACCAGTCACTGTCAATGGTAGAGAAGAATGGGGGAATATGATAGAAATCCTGAAGTCAGTCCCTCTCTGTTCACGGCTTAGAGCTTTACCTTTCAGGTGATTGACTCTTGGTTATTTTCATTCCCGTGTCTTCCATGGTGTCATCATGGGGTGCTGGATGTGAGTGGTTCGGTGCAAGGACATGTTAGACTATAATGTTACTGTAGTCAGGGGCTCCTCATTACGGCGACAAAGGGATCGGCAAGCAGTTACTTGAGTTTTTCATAACCATGGGTCATCACCGTGAACTTCCATCTCAATGCAATCTCTGTCCTCACCTAACCACCACTGCTATCCACCTGCTGACTTTGGGACCTCTGTTGCCCGGGTTGTTGTGTTCTGTTGGCTTCAGGGTTAATCTCTCGAGCCTTCCCTCTGGCTCGCCGGCTCTGGTACAAATCCCAAATCAAATCCACCGCTAGACCCTATGCACTTGGTGGAAGTTTGACCATATTGCTTTAACAAATCAATTCCTCTCAGATCTCCACAATTGAATAGGGTCCAGGGGTCCATTTGGGATTGGGCCTCTCTTGCTTGGTTTGATTCTGTAGGCGAGGTCTTGTGAGGCTGAAGCATCTGTGGCCGATGCCAACACGTAGCATCATTCACTTTCCTTATGGCTCTGTTCTAAATGTCTGCCATGGTTTTATCTGGAGTGCGCTGTGTTCTCTGGCTATAGTGAGGGTTATACATACGGTTATAACGTCGGTCTGCTGGTGTACAGATACATGTGCGCTTTTATTGTCTGCTGTTGTGGATGTGTTGCACTAAAAATGATCTTCCACACTCATACTGGTACATGTTGTTGTCCTGTCAAGTCTCTGAGGCCAGCCATGTTACAGGGTTCTGACTAGAGGGAGTACAGCTACGACCGGAAGTTAGTTTTTCATAGCTGGTTAGGAGAATTGACCCAGCAGGTTAGGAGGCATAGGTTAAGGTTAGGGAAATGCTCTCCTAACCTGCTATGAAAAGTCACTTCCGGTCGTAGCTGTACTCCCTCTAGTCACAACCATGTTGCGTGGAGTGAGGTGCATGATGGGAAATGTTAGCGTCTGCTGTTGCCATGGCGATGGTCCTGTCTATACTGGTATATACACCAATAGGGACGAAGCAATGGCAGGGTGGAAGTAGTGAGTTGTCTCAACAGTGTTGATCTGTCGGCTTTGCATGGCAGGGTTTTATTAAAATAGGGGTTACAATGATGTCATCGTTTTATCAATGATGGTAATGTGAAAAGTCTTCTTTTTTTAACCAATCAGGTCAGAGTCCTAAAATAATAAGAGCAAAGGGGGTTGGTTTAGAGCGAACCGACTCTCAGACCGTAGGGGAGTTCCCAAGACGACGCAAGGGTAGGTACTACCAAACAACGACGGCTGAAACTTGGTTCTGAATACTCATCTCTCATTCTCTCCGAACGTGTCTGAACTCAACGCATGCTTCTGAATGTTCTCCTGTGACCTGTGACATCACATGGTATCCTGTCTCACCCAATCAACTAACTCCTGGACCCTCTTCTGTTCAGTTGTCATTTCTGATTCCACATTTTGTTCTCATAACACGTTTTTGAACCTCACCAACACCCTAGAGATGTTATCCTCTAGGCTTCTTCAGGAAATGGTGCAAAGATCATATCTCCGGGTGGAAGATCTCCAGTACGTAGGAGAACGTTGTCAGTGTACTAGTGTACCGCACCAACAACCAAATCTCAAGCCCACATATTCAAAGTAATCAATAGCGTTAATGATTTACACCAGTACAGTAATTGATTCTTAGGTTAGTGACACACACAAACACACCAGTGATGGACTGTTCTAACCAACTACCTCTTGTATTTTTAACACTGTTCCGCATGCTCCTGTTTCAACATGTACTTCTATCATGTGCTCTTTATTGTATTTGTAATGGAAGAACGTTTATTGCTCAGTTACGATGAATGATATTTTCCCCTCTTTATGTTCTATCTATCTATCTATCTATCTATCTATCTATCTATCTATCTATCTATCTATCTATCTATCTATCTATCTATCTATCTATCTATCTATCTATCTATCTATCTATCTATCTATCTATCTATCTATCTATCTATCTATCTATCTATCTATCTATCTATCTATCTATCTATCTATCTGAGTCTACAGGACAGCAGCACTAACACTTCTCAGCCTACAGTCGATCGATCATCGTACTGTAGGCTGAGAAGTGTTAGTGCTGCTGTCCTGTAGACTGCAGCACCAGATGGTGTTTTCTAGCCAGGCTGAGGGAGCTCTGCTGAATGTGTTTCTATAGCACCCGGGTTGCCAGATTGGGCTCTGTTACGTTAACCATGCGGGAGCAGTTGGCTGTGGACACTCAATGTGGACGTGCTCTATAAACCTATAACCAATTGATTACATTTTTGTATTACACTCAACTTCTCATATTGGAATCTAGCCTACAGTTTTAGTCTTGCAAGGAGGTATTGTGGCTTTTAGGGACCTCTGTTGGACAAATGAAAGCCTACATCCCCACCACCTTTTGTATGGTGGAATGGAATGTATTGTGTTGCAATGATGGTACGTGATGAGAGAGATTGACGGGGGTGTTTGCCCCTCCCCTCTACAGCCAAGCCCGCCCCTTTGGAGATCAAGCCCCTACCTGAGTGGGAGGAGTCATCGGCACCCGTCCGCTCGCCTGTCACCAGGTCTTTTGCTCGGGAGTAAGTGTCTTACCCTTTGACCTTTCACCTCTACAGCAGCTCAGGGTCAAAGTGGCCCTTAGACACACATCTAGGATTATTGTCGCTCACCGCATCCTAACCATTTGGGAGTAAAATGTAAAGCTGACCTTAGGTCAGCGTCAACTTAGTTGAATTCCTTTCTACTGCATGTGACTATAGGTTTGGTATTCTATCAGAACACTAACCCTCCACGCATGACTTTAGTCACCTCATAACATGTCAAAGTAGTCATGTCTTAGAAATTTGCTTTTTGTCTTTTTCCAGTGAGTCATTTTTTCTCTGCAGGGAACTCTGCAGGCACTGCTGCAATTTGTGTGTGTGTGTGTACCGACGGTGTGTTAAACACTGTGTGTGATGCTGCTCAGTCCCTCCAGGTTCCCCATGCCCCCCAGGCCTCCCTCGGTGCATAGCACCGCCTCCAGCACCGACTCCGAGGACTGTGATGAGAATTATGTAGCCATGGTCTCTAAGGCAGACGAACTCGTATGTAACACACGTCCTCAACTACTCTCTTCTAAAATATTCATGTTAAATCATACAGTGATTTATGTACATTTTCCAAAAAAACAACTTGTCACAATAATAAGCTAATGTTCCACATACAGTCAGAAGCCAATGAATGTATTGCAATTAAATTATATATTTTTTTATTCATGGTAAAGTGCACCATTTGCAATGTAATTTGTCTGATGGCATATCTTAGTGGGCTGAATATCCATAGAACAGCAGTTTGCAGAAGAATTTAAATACACTACATGACCAAAGGTATGTGGACACCTGCTCTTCCAACGTCTCATTCCAAAATCATGGGCATTAATATGGAGTTGGCCCCCCTTGCTGCTGTCACAGCCTCCACTCTTCTAAGAATGCTTTCCACCAGATGTTGGAACATTGCTGCGGGGACCTGCTTCCATTCAGCTACAAGCATTGGTTAGGTCGGGCACTGATATTGGACGATTATGCCTAGCTTGCAGTCGACATTCCAATTAATCTGAAACGTGTTAGATGGGGTTTCAGGTCAGGGCTCTGTGCAGGCCAGTCAAGGTCTTCCACACAGATCTCGACAAACCATTTCTGTATGGACCTCGTTTTGTGCACGGGGGCATTGCCATGCTGAAACAGGAAAGGGCCAAACTTTTGCCACAAAGTTGGAAGCACAGAATCATCTAGAATTCCATTGTATGCTTTAGCATTAAGATTTCCCATCACTGGAACTAATGGGCCTAGCTGGGAACCATGACAAACAGCCCCAGACCATTATTCCTCCTCCACCAAACTTTACAGTTGGCACTATGCATTCGGGCAGGTAGCGTTCTCCTGGCTTCCGCCAAACCCAGATTTGTCCATTGTACTGCCAGATGGTGAAGCGTGATTCATCACTCCAGAGAATGCGTTTCCACTGCTCCAGAGTCCAATGGCGGCGAGCTTTACCCCTCTCCAGCCCACGTTTGGCATTGTGCATGTGGCTGCACGGCCATGGAAACCAATTTCAAGAAGCTCCCGGTGAGCAGTTATTGTGCTGACCTTGCTTCCAGAGGCAGTTTGGAACTCTGTAGTGAGTGTGGCAATCGAGGCCAGACGTTTTTTACGTCCTATATGCATCCGCACTCAGCGGTCCCGTTCTGTGAGCTTGTGTGGCCTACCACTTAGCGGCTGAGCCGTTGGTGCTCCTAGACGTTTCCACTTCACATTAACAACACTTCCAGTTGACCGGGGCAGCTCGAGTAGGGCTGACATTTTATGAACTGACTTGTTAGAAAGGTGGCTTCCTACGATGGTATCATGTTGAAAGTCAGAGCTCGTCAGTCAGGCCATTCTACTGCCAATGTTTGTCTATGGCGATAGCGTGGCTGTATGCTTGATTTTATACACCTGTCAGCAACGGGCGTGGCTGAAATAGCCAAATCCACTAAGTTGAAGGGGTGTCCACATACTTTTGGGTGTATATAGTGTAGTCTGACTTCACTTCAAAACATACTACTGTTTTTTGTTAGTGTGATGACATTGAAATGATGAGTCCACATTTCTTGTTTCTAATTTCCCATGTTAGTATAGTATACCTAGTAAAAATCATAGTCCGTTATCATCCTCCTCGGCCTCCCAAACCTCATCTTTTATGGAGAAAGAGATGGTTGCCACAGAAGGACTCCTCTTCAACACTTTTATTTTCTTCACCTCTTCTTTCCCTCTTCATCACTTGTCATCCTGCTTTTTTTGTCTTTTTCGTTTGCGCTTTCACTCTTTTCCCCCTGTAGGTATTCAGTCCATCTGGTGGACATCTCCTTCCCCCTGCAGGTATTCAGTCCATCTGGTGGACATCTCCTTCCCCCTGTAGGTATTCAGTCCATCTGGTGGACATCTCCTTCCCCCTGCAGGTATTCAGTCCATCTGGTGGACATCTCCTTCCCCCTGCAGGTATTCAGTCCATCTGGTGGACATCTCCTTCCCCCTGTAGGTATTCAGTCCATCTGGTGGACATCTCCTTCCCCCTGTAGGTATTCAGTACATCTGGTGGACATCTCCTTCCCCCTGTAGGTATTCAGTCCATCTGGTGGACATCTCCTTCCCCCTGTAGGTATTCAGTCCATCTGGTGGACATCTCCTTCCCCCTGCAGGTATTCAGTCCATCTGGTGGACATCTCCTTCCCCCTGCAGGTATTCAGTCCATCTGGTGGACATCTCCTTCCCCCTGCAGGTATTCAGTCCATCTGGTGGACATTTCCTTCCCCCTGCAGGTATTCAGTCCATCTGGTGGACATCTCCTTCCCCCTGCAGGTATTCAGTCCATCTGGTGGACATCTCCTTCCCCCTGCAGGTATTCAGTCCATCTGGTGGACATCTCCTTCCCCCTGCAGGTATTCAGTCCATCTGGTGGACATCTCCTTCCCCCTGCAGGTATTCAGTCCATCTGGTGGACATCTCCTTCCCCCTGCAGGTATTCAGTCCATCTGGTGGACATCTCCTTCCCCCTGCAGGTATTCAGTCCATCTGGTGGACATCTCCTTCCCCCTGCAGGTATTCAGTCCATCTGGTGGACATCTCCTTCCCCCTGCAGGTATTCAGTCCATCTGGTGGACATTTATTTTTTGCTTCTTCTATTCTTCTAACTTGATTTTCTTCCATCAGTTCTCAAGGACCCTTTTTGTTGACTGGTCAGATAAAAATTATTTTCCCTGGCTCAGACTCAATGATCTGGTGGTGTAGGCATGTGAACACAACCACGGGTCTCCACCTTTCCCACATTGTCTCCCAATTTGTCTCACCACTGTTTCTAATCTGTCTGAATACAGCAAAAATGTCCTAAATACATAAAAAAATATATAAAAAAAAATATATATATATATATTTTCCCAGTGGGTGTAAATAAATTGAACAGCACAATCACTGTTTAACGTTGTTCCATTCTCTCCTAAATGGAACAATTGATTGTTTGTTTTCCAGATCTTTATGGCCTTTTTTATTGATATGTTTTCCCTTATCGTTTCTTCGCCTTTACCTAATGTTTACTTCCTGTTGCTTTTTTCACTCATTTATATTTTTTCCTAGTCTCTCTCTTCCTCTTCCCCCTCTCAGTACAGCCTGTTATTGTTTGACCTCTGACCTTTCCCTGCTGTCTCTGTAGAGAGGAGTCCTTCTACTGCACTGTCCCCATCACCCCTGTTAAGAGGGAGATGGAGGGCCTTGACACCGTAGAGGAGGTGAGATGGGTTGCCAAGTGTGGTTAGACAAGCTGCCTGGGTTGCCAGTTTGGAGCCTAACCGGAGATGCCCATAGAGCCTATGCTCTCACTGCATGGTGTGGGTTGTGGTGTAATTTCCCCCCCAAACCCCACTAAGATTTCAGACACCGTCTGCAGTGGTAGTGTACATGCTGACGTGACTTGAGGTTTGCGTAATAACTCAATATAGTGTTTAGTAGTAGACTGTCCTAGAACTGTCTCCATTGTAGCTGTACTACCACTCCTCTTGCCCACTCCTAGAGTGTAGAACTAACATTTAATCATGCTCTGTGAGTGTCATCATACCCCTATCTCCACTGTAACATGGCATCTCCCTGGTTGCTTAGAACATGAAGCTGGGTGCGCCCATGACGGCAGACGGGGGGAGCAGCCCAATGGTGAAGCCCAAGGGAGACAAGCAGGTGGAGTACCTGGACCTAGACCTGGACCCCGGCAAGTCTACCCCACCACGGAAGGTGAGACCTCACTCACTCACTCACTCACTCACTCACTCACTCACTCACTCACTCACCACTCACTCACTCACTCACTCACTGTGACCTGTGTTTCTTCCTTTCCAGAAGAAGAGTAATGGGATTGGTCTGGCGGTGTCAGATGAGCGGGTGGACTACGTGGTGGTGGACCAGCAGCGGACGCAGGCCCTCAAGAGCACCCGGGAGGCCTGGAACGATGGACGCCAGTCCACAGAGACAGACACCTCTACCAAAGGGCCCAAGTGACCCCCAGCTCACCCAGCTACAGCCCCACGCTGCTGGGCCGCAGACATTACTCCAAGCCCGGGCTCGGGCCCCGGCCTTCACCTCCTCCAGACTCCTAGTGCTGAAGTGAAGGGGCTGGCGGACCACCAGGGCCGCTGAACTGTCTTTAGTTTACACTGCCATCAGTCAGTCTGAGGACAGAACAGCGACAGCAAAGCGCCCCTCTGTGGCAGACAGGGGGTATGTGCCAGGAATAAGCTGAATGCAGTATGGATGCAAGTAGGTTTGATTGATGTATCGGTCCTCCCCTGCCTGATATGGGGACTCTGTAAAGACATTACCACATCCACAAAGACTTGGAGTCTGGAACACTTACTGCCACTTATGGTAGATTTTTCCTCTAGTTGGTTGGAGAATGACCAGGAGACAACTTAAAGACATTTCCTTTATGATTAAATCACAACACTGTGGGACATTGTTTTGGGAGAGAATGAGTCATCTCTCTTTCAGAATGCTTAGTGTCTACTTAATACTTTACTGCCAAGGTTGCCTACTTTTGCTGGTAGGAAATTGGGCCATTTTTCTCTTGTACAGGTCTAATATTATCCAAAACATTGTAAGAGAGAACCAGGTTTTCTTAGTGAAAACTTGTTGTGAATGCAAGAAAATAGAAAACAAGTAACTTTTTTCTGAAACGCAACTGACCAAGTGCTCAATCAAAGGTTTGGATTCACTGAAACGTCATTTAATCGACTGAGAAATTATTCTCTTCCTCGTTTAGTTTTTAGTGGAAGATGCAACGGCTTGACATTTGCAAAACAAAAAGAGTTGTACAAAGTGTTATGTATATAAACAAAGTGTCCTTTATTCAACACTATATACAGTGTGTGGTAATTCTGCAGGGTGGAATTCTATACGCTCTCCGAGATGGTATCGGGACATGTGATATGAAATGACAGAATCAACTGTGACAGCTTTTAACGGGAAGCTCCCCGACACTTTCTGAGTTATGCAAAGGTGTCAAACGTAGGTTTATAGGAGAGAGAAATCAGGTACTCATTCAAATACTAATAACAGCTATTTCCATTTCTAATTTATTTTGAGTTATCTCAACGATAGATGTCCAAGTAATCTATAAATGGACAGATTTGATGCTATAGAGCAAAGTGCTGTTGAAAATGCCTTCTCAACGAGCACCAGTCAACTTGTTTCAGGAGTTTGTGATGGCGTGTCGATTTCATTCTCTCTTAGGTTTTAATTTATTTCAAAAGGATTTACACGCACACCTTCTGGGGTCTGATGTATGTATGCCTTACGATCTACTTTACTTGATATGTCTTTGTAAATAGTGAGAAATTGTGATGTTTTACCTAAAAAGAAAATACTTCAGAATCGTAGTGTTTTTTTTTTCATGACTATTGGCTTTATTAACTTTCCAGGGACCCTATTCAGTGTCTTGAGTAGGAGTGCAGAAGCCGCTTTCCCGGAAGCATCTTAAGGCTAAATTCATTGTTAGAACCATAGGATCCTACGGTTCTAATGATGAACTTATTAGCCTTGAGATACTTTTGGGAACCCGGCCCTGGTTTAGGATCAGGTCTCCACTGTTCATGTAATCTTAGTCATTGTAAAAGGCAAACAACTGATTCTAGATCAGCACTCTTACGCTGACATTCTTCATGAATACAGGCCCATTTCTCTAAGTCCTAAGCATGTTATACCAGGAGAATTCGTCTTTGCTGTATATATTTGCACCAACTATTCCAGCATGTATCATTTGAATTGAAAAACTGTGCCTGTACTGTCATTTCCATACTACTTAATTCTCACCATCCCCCATTGCAGGGTTGTCTTGTCTCGAGACCAACTGCAAAACCTTGATGCTTTCTTTTCTTTAATGAATCAAAAGAGAAACATTTCCATTTGAAAGTAAACTAAATAAAACAACCTTTTTTGAGTCTGTTTGTCACCGACAGTATGTCACCTATGTTAAAAAAATGTTGGCTTACTATAGGGAGGAAAACCATGACCGAGGAAAGAGAAAGAACAAAGGCCAGGAAGTCCCACCCACTGAGGCTGATGGGAGGAGCTGGAGGACATGCTCATTATGACTGGAATGGAGTCTAACATGGTTTGTGTTTGACCATCTATTCCATTCCAGCCATTACAATGAGCCTGTCCTCCTGTCGCTCCTCACACCAGCCTCCTCTGGACCACAGACATTTCTATAGAGGAATGAGAAATGCACGCACAAAGTGATGTGCTGTACTAAATTGTGCCATTCTGTTTCAGGAAGTGTCCAAATGCCTACCACTTCCCCAATCAATGATTACCTCACCTGTTCACTATTCTCTCATTTTAATTTGATAGCTCTCCATTTAGCCACCAAGGGAAAAAAAATCTTGCAGTAACATGCAGTAATTTACATACAAATCTAATCTCTCACATTTCAGCAATTTTCCTTGAAGATTTGGAGCAACGTGTAATCTGGATGAAAAAGGGGAAGATGAGAGAATTAATTGCACTTAAGGTATTTGTACTACATTGGCTGCGTTAAGACAGGCAGCCCAATTCTGATTTTTTTCTTCACTAATTGGTCTTTTGACCAAACAGATCAGCGCTGAAAAACATTGATGTGATTGGTCAAAAGACTAATTAGTGAAGAAAAATCAGAATTGGGATGCCTGTGTAAACGCACCCTTCTAGCCTTTACTCCTCTTGTCACTGTTTGACACAGTAGCTTGCAGAGATTTACGTGAACTAATTCATTTGCATGTTCCTGTCATTTTGACATTTAAATGGGAATCCAATTATTATAAAAGGACTGTAATCATATTTAGTCAAATGTACTTGAGGAGCATTGTAAATGTGGTTGGTGGAGATGGCCTGAAGTATTCCAGTTTCTTCTTTGATTAATCTTCAACACATTCTTATTTTTTATAATTTCTTTTGAGTCTGATTTTTTTTTTTTAGCATACCCGATTCGAACAACCAAATATGACATGGAATCGGATATTTCAAGGTACACTTCAAACCACCGTATGTGGTTTGAAAATCAGATAAGTCTTATTCCAGGCCTTGCGACTTGTCTGAACAGTCAAATTTACCCTCAAGTGGTTTTTAGACTTACGTGGCATATCTTGTTGCTTGCTAGCTGGTTTGTTTACTGAAACGTGGTAGCTAACTAGCTAACTAGCTAATTGTTTACAAACGAATTAGTGACTGTGCTAAACAGCTACCTAGGTAGCTATTTGATTGCTGTGACTCGCCAAAAAATACGGGTTTTGGAAGTTGGATCATCTTATCCTTCGAGGTTTTAAAAGCATTTTAACACTGATTTTGAACATTGAACTTCACTTTTCTTGTCACTGTTTGCCACAGTAGCTTGTAAGAGAGACTTCTTACGCGTGCACTCATAATACATGAGCCTTTCATGTCATTTTTGACACATTTTAAATGGAAATCAGCAGAGGACCGTAATCATAATTAGTCTCAAATTGAACTTGTTGAGGAGCAGCGGAAATGTGGCAGGTGGAGATGGCCGGAAGTACTCCGGGTTCTAGTATGATTCATCTTCAACACATTCTTATTTTTATTTCTGTGTTTTGTCTTCCATAGTTCCCAATTTATTTAGTTCTACTGTCGGGATCTTTAAGTTGGGTGTATTCCATCAATTATGAGCACGGCATTGTTCTTGGATGTCTAAAGTTATTTTGTTCTATTTTGTCTCACTGTTCCTCTGGTTGAAAAATAATGGTTAGAAAGAGGAACCACCTTGTAAAACAATGGGTAGGGATTTATAGGAACCACCACGTAAACTAGTAATTTATCAATGTCAGTCTTGCCCTTGCTGTTGATCAATTACACCACTAGGGGGCATGGTTGCTTGATAAATCAGTGAAGAAGTTGACGGGCCACAATGGGCATCACGTTGTGCGCGACAGGGTGCTGCAGTACATTCTGAGAAAGATTGATGGACATCGTTTCTTTCTTGACAAAAACACTCACCCGAGTTGAATGTTCAAATATGTTATTATGGAGGATGACTAATGATGTGTATGTGATAAGTTAAGGCTACATATCATATTTTTTTTGGACTTGATATACATGGGAATGGTAGAAACACCTTCAGGACCAGTATCCTAGACACCGATTAAACCTTGACTAAAAAGTGTCCTTAATGTAGAATCTCAACTGGAAGTGTTTTTAGTGGAGGACTAGACAGGGAAACTGTCCATCTGTGTACATTGGAAGCTGCAGGATCAGCTAAAGGTTGAATTTGATAGGTTCTACTCCAGTGGTTATGATGAAACAACTGGCACCACTTCAATGAATCCACATTGTTATTCAACCCAAGTCCTGTAGGTGGACAATAACCCAAGACACCCTCTTAAATCTCACACTTTTACTTTTAGCCACACATAACATCAAAGTAACTTTGCAAAGGGCATACATACTATATCGCAACATAGTCCACTAATACAATATATCACTGTCGATATATCACGGCAGAATTCTCCCCTTTTCCCAGTCCCAAAGACATTCGGCAACACCTCAACATAAATCTCGTTAGTACTTCCTCTAACCCGCGTCATACAGATTTATGCCGTTGAAACCGGTCTCCCATTTATTCCTCAAATACAGAAGTGCTGGAGCAAATGGCGCTAGGCTAGCTACTGTTGGGCGGCCATCTTTAATCCTATAAATCACTACGACTCCACATCTGATGATAGATTTACTCCTTGGCTACAGTCACAGATGTCTGTGTTTTGCTGTACTGCATTAAGACTCTGCTGAGTAAAGACCCTAATTGAAGTAAATTAGTTGTGATTGACTGTAGTGCATGGGTGTCAAACTCATTCCATGGGGGCCTAGTGTCTGCTGGTTTTAGGGTTTTTCTTTCAATGAGGACCTAGACAACCAGGTGAGGGGGGCTCCTTACTAATTACTGACCTTAATTAATCAATCAAATTGAAAGGGAGGAGTGTAAATCCACAGACACTCGGCCTCCATGGAATGAGTTTGACACGTGGTGTAGTGGGACAGAGTGGGAAGCTGTGATATTGCTACTGGGTTAGCTCCATTACCTGGGTTGTCTCTACCAGGGCTACTGTATGCAAACATTCATATTGCTGTAACATCATATACCCAAATGTTATGTTTGTCTCAGCTGTTTACCACGAAAAGTGACGTGGTGTCCACTTTGTTCTTTGAGCCACAGATGGCCCCTTTAATTTCCCTGCTTTCGTCCAATAGGTGACTAAGCCTGTTGACTGTCACTCTGCTACTCGATGCTCATGACCGTGTTTTTTTTAGTTGTACTAAAACATAATACACATTTCCATAGATTACAGTATACGAGCTGGTGTCTGTCTTTTTTTTTACCTCACATTCTCTGTGGTGCTGAATGTGCGAAGTACTGATATGTCTCGTTATGATAAGAATAATGGCATACATTTGTTTGGAGAATGTAGAACCCATTTAGCGTTCCTTGATCAGTGTTATTCTGACTTCAAACACTTTGTAGTCAATAGAGATGAAGGATAAAGGTGTTTTGTTTTAGGTTGCTGACAAGCATTTTAATGTAGAGATGTTAGATATCAAACCAGCCTGGGATGTTGAGAAGCCACTGTGTGTGTGTGTGTGTGTGTGTGTGTGTGTGTGTGTGTGTTTGACAATGTGTTCATGTTGAGAAAGATATAGAGACAGGATGTGGGTGCATTTTTGGGAGAAAGAGCAGGCAGTAGAGGGAGTGTGTGTTTTTGACACTGTATAAGAGATGGAGAGAGACTGTGTGCATATCTTTTGGGAGAAGGAGAGAGAAAGACTGAGGAGGAGGTGTGTGTGTGTGTGTGTGTGTGTGTGTGTGTGTGTGTGTGTGTGTGTGTGTGTGTGTGTGTGTGTGTGTGTGTGTGTGTGTGTGTATGCTTCTCCATGCAGATTGTGATGTGAGGCTCTCTCTGCCGTATCTTTGACAGTGTGTGAGTAATGGAACAGTCCCTCGGTTCCAAACAGGGCCAACAGAATAATGATGAGTCTGGGGAGGGTGAGAGCTGCTCCTGGGTGAGCTGTGAGCTCCGGGCCTGACTGTCCTGCTGGACATCTGCCTGGACTGATGGGAGCTGTCAATAACTGAGCCCGAGACTCGCTTGGGCTGCACAACCCTGCCAGCATGTCTCTGGCTGTGGGTCTGTCTGTCTGCCAGCCTCTTCTCTAAGTCTGACTGTTTGCCTGCTGTTTGCCTGATTGGGGGAGTGTGTCTATCTGTATTGGGTGTATTATCCTGTCATTCTGTCTGTCTGTCTAGCTTATCAGTGACTGTGTCCACCTGTATGTCCTTGTGCGTGTCCATGTGTCTCACTGGAAGCCTGCCTGTCTGTCTACCTCTCTAGCGCTCTTTCATTCTGCCTGTCTGTCTGTCTGCTTCCCTCTCTCCCTCCAGACTCCCACCCAGCCGTCTCCCTCTCTCCCTCCAGACTCCCACCCAGCCGTCTCCCTCTCTCCCTCCAGACTCCCACCCAGCCGTCTCCCTCTCTCCCTCCAGACTCCCACCCAGCCGTCTCCCTCTCTCCCTCCAGACTCCCACCCAGCCGTCTCCCTCTCTCCTCCAGACTCCCACCCAGCCGTCTCCCTCTCTCCCTCCAGACTCCCACCCAGCCGTCTCCCTCTCTCCCTCCAGACTCCCACCCAGCCGTCTCCCTCTCTCCCTCCAGACTCCCACCCAGCCGCCTCCCTCTCTCCCTCCAGACTCCCACCCAGCCGCCTCCCTCTCTTCCTCCAGACTCCCACCCAGCCGTCTCCCTCTCTCCAGACTCCCACCTCTCCCCCTCCCCAGACTCCCACCCAGCCGTCTCCCTCTCTCCCTCCAGACTCCCACCCAGCCGCCGTCCCTCCCTCTCTCCCTCCAGACTCCCACCCAGCCGTCTCCCTCTCTCCCTCCAGACTCCCACCCAGCCGCCTCCCTCTCTCCCTCCAGACTCCCACCCAGCCGCCTCCCTCTCTCCCTCCAGACTCCCACCCAGCCGTCTCCCTCTCTCCCTCCAGACTCCCACCCAGCCGCCTCCCTCTCTCCCTCCAGACTCCCACCCAGCCGTCTCCCTCTCTCCCTCCAGACTCCCACCCAGCCGTCTCCCTCTCTTCCTCCAGACTCCCACCCAGCCGTCTCCCTCTCTCCCTCCAGACTCCCACCCAGCCGTCTCCCTCTCTCCCTCCAGACTTCCACCCAGCCGTCTCCCTCTCTCCCTCCAGACTCCCACCCAGCCGTCTCCCTCTCTCCCTCCAGACTCCCACCCAGCCGTCTCCATCTCTGCATCTAAAATGTTTGAATCCCATTAAGACCCGAACAGTGTCGGGCTGAATCTCAAACACTTCCAGATGCGTCATCAATGTTGTGGGCCTCCAGTCAGACAGATTCGATCCATTCATGTGTCTCCCAAATGGCACCCTACCCCTACTTACTTCTTTCAATAGGGCTCTTGTCAGAAATAGTGCACTATGTAGGCAACCTCCCCCTCCTGGCTCACTTCACCAAGCAAAAACCCTCCTCAGGCACAACTCTCCCTCCTAGCCTTTCTATCCTGTCAACTACACTTCACATCATCGCCTCAATTCCTCAACTTCCTGGAAACAAGTTAGTTCTTGTTAGTCCATTCTATTCATTATATTTCTATGCATTTAATCCTCTCCAATAAGTGAAATCCGGATAGATAACTTTTGAAAAACAGGGCCCAGGGGATGCGGATTGTTCTGTTCCATCCTCTCACATATAGGCTGGTTGTAATGAGATTTAGGGAGGATCAAGGACCGTGTTGTGTGGGACTGGAATATAATTAGAGCTTTGGAGAGGAAAGACATTAGTATATTCTAAATAGTAATAATAGTATTTAAAGTGTGGGATTGAATGAGGATTCATAGTTCAAGTTATGAGAACAATGATTTGAGTCATTATCCACTCTGCAATTTGTACTGCAGTTATTATGCGTTGGTTTTTAGGCCCATTAAACCTGGTTATGCTAAGTCATTGAGCTGGAACTGCTCTGGTTTGAGGAAAAAGTGTATCTGCTGTGTCTTAAGCGCAATGTAATTAGTATATAACGACTCTATCATTGTAAAACTATCCGCTTCTTTCTCTTCTAGAATGCCAGTAGTTGTCGTTCAGCAGTTATGATGATGGCATTACTACCTCATGTAAAGTAGGACTAACTTTTCTGTACGTGATCAATGATTGGTTGAGAAGACACGTTTGCACCAATTAGTTAAGAAGTGAATTAGTACAGAAACATGAGCCGAGCACAGCTTCACTCTTGTTCAATTGAACTGGTTGAACGCTACATTATTAGTTGACTGATTTCACCAACATTCAGAGACAAATGGGCATCAAAGAGCGTGACATATTGGCAGATGAGATCAACTGTTAGTATTCCATTGATTGCCGAGAAGAGAAATAGACGAGCCACGTGTGCTCATTCACTCTCCTTCGTCTACAGTGAGGAGGAGGGTTAATTGCGGGGGAAGAGTGAGGGATCTGTGATGTGTGCAGATGGATTTGTCTCTAATTGCTCAGCTGCGTGATCTCTGTGTGTTGGGATATCTTCTCTGTTTCCAGACCACGCACTAAAGTATCCAGTCCCTCTTAGAAACGGATTCACATATCTACTCTACAATCAGTAAGTCATCTAGCCTACAGCAGGACTGTACTCAGAAGTGGATATATATATAGTTTGGACACCTACTCATTCAATGGTTTTTCTTTATTTGTGCTATTTTCTACATTGTAGCATAATAGTAAAGACATGAAAACTATGAAATAACACATGGAATCATGTAGTAACCAACAAAGTGTGGAACAAATCAAAATATATTTTATTTTCAGTAGCCACCCTTTGCCTTGATGACAGCATTGCATAATCTTGGCATTCTCTCAACCAGCTTCATGAGGTAGTCACCTGGAATTGCATTTAAATTAACAGGTGGACCTTAGGTTAATTTGTGGAAGTTCTTTCCTTAATGCATTTGAGCCAATCAGTTGTGTTGTGACAAGGTGGGGGTGGTATACAGAATATAGGCCTATTTGATAAAATACCAAGTCCATATTATGGCAAGATCAGCTCAAATCAGCAAAGAGAAACGACAGCCCATCATTACTTTAAGACATGCATGTCAGCCAATACGGAACATTTCAAGAACTTTTAGAGCTTCTTCAAGTGCAGTCTCAAAAACCATCAAGCGCTACGATGAAACTGGCACTCACGAGGACCACCACAGGAAAGGAAGACCCGGAGTTACCTGTGCTGCGGAGGGTAAGTTCATTAGAGTAACCAGCCTCAGAAATTGCAGCCCAAATAAATGCTTCACAGAGTTCAAGTAACAGGCACATCTCAACTTTAACTGTTCAGAAGAGTCTGCGTGAATCAGGCCTTCATGGTCAAATTGCTGCAAAGAAACCACTACTAAAGGACACCAATAATAAGAAGAGACTTGCTGGGAGCAATAGACATTAGACCGGTGGAAATCTGTGCTTTGGTTTGATGAGTCCAAATTTGAGATTTTTGGTTCCAACCGCTGTTTCTTTGTGAGTTACAGAGTAGGTGAACGGATGATCTCTGCATGTATGGTTCCCACCGTGAAACATGGAAGAGGGGTGTAATGGTGTGTGGGTGCTTTGCTGGTGAAACTGTCAGTGATTTATTTAGAATTCAAGGCACACTTAACCAGCATGGCTACCACAGCATTCTGCAGCGATACGCCATCCCATCTGGTTTGCGCTTCGTGGGACTATCATTTGTTTTTCCAACAGGACAATGACCCAACACATCTCCTGGCTGTGTAAGGGCTATTTCACCAAGAAGGAGAGTGATGGAGTGCTGCATCAGATGACCTGGCTTCCACAATCACCTGACCTCAACCCAATTGAGATGGTTTGGGATGAGTTGGACCGCAGAGTGAAGGAAAAGCATCCAACAAGTACTTATATGTGGGAACTCCTTCAAGAGTTTTGGAATAGCATTCCAGGTGAAGCTGGTTGAGAAAATGCCAAGAGTGTGCAAAGCTGTCCTCAAGGCAAAGGGTGGGTACTTTGCAAATCTAAAATCTATAATATATTTGATTTGTTTAACACTTTTTTGGTTACTAAATGATTCCATAGTTTTTGATATCTTCACTATTATTCTGCAATGTTGAAAATAGCAAAAATAAAGAAAACCCCTTGAATGAATAGGTGTGTCCAAACATTTGACTGGCACTGTATATATAGAGAGAGCTTTCTGGGTTAGTTTATTTGCTTGTGTCAGCTAAGTCTATGTATAGTCTCATAGCAAAGGGTCTGAATACTTATGTCAATTATTTGTATTTTTAATACATTAATACATTTGCAAACATTTCGAAAATCTGTTTTTGCTTTGTCATTATGGGGTTGTGTCTGTGTGTGTATTGATTGATGAGGGAGAAAAAGTATTTAATACATTTTAGAACAAGGCTGTAATGTAACAGAATGTGGGAAAAGCCAAGGGGTCTGAATACATTCCGAATACACTGTATTGTAGCTAAAAGCCATGCACAGCATTTTGGACATTCAGACCGTTCAGACAATGTCAGCAAGTGTATTGTCACATGCCTCCTACCAGGAAATAGCAACTCCAGGGTCAGGGAAAATGTACTTGTCACTGAACGTCCATTGTACCTGAGAGGGTCTGTAGTTTTGAGCTTAAAGGAATAATCCACTCAAAAATATATAATATTTTTTTTTTTCATTAGTTCACTGTTGATACAGTGCCAAAGTGTTTTGCATGTCAGCAATCAAGTTTTCAAGATATTGGACTTTCAAGAAGCAAATTGTCACTTGCCACCATCATGATGATGCAACATCCATCATATGATGCAGAACGCAGTGGATTTTTCCTTTTAATGCAGAGGGATGGGTCTAAATCTTTAACTACTCTACCATCCTAAGAACCAAACTATTTACAAGGGAATACCCCTGGGCCCTGAATCAAATTATGTTTATGTTAATACATAGCTAGATAAGTCTACAAGTCCATTTCTGTTCATCTATCTTCCCTACTGAGAAAATGTTGTCTCCCTGTGACGGCCATTTTAACTAAGTGCAGATCCTTTTCCAAATGTCCAACTCCTTTATTCAAATCATCATCAAAACAGAAAGATAAGTCCCATATCAGTGCATTTTTCTTCCCCCAGTGAGAGAATGTTGTGGCCCAGTGGCGGCCATTTTGTCTGAGCAGTGCAGCATTGTCCTAGTGAGTGACAGCTCCAGCTGCATTATTGATTATCAGTGCTCGGGAGGGGGGCGAGCGCCACTTTCCAGCACAGCAACTTGTGTTGATAAAGCAGACACATCAGATAGGAGTTGACTGGAGCTGCTTTTAGCAGCCCTTGAGTGTCTGTGAACGTAGGAGACAGACGGCTGGTGAACGCAGCACGGTGCGCAGCGGTAGGAGACAGGCGGCTGGTGATCGCAGCTCGGGCTCCGCAGCAAATACCCATCCGTCTGTGTAATAGGGCTTGTCAAAGTTTTAAAGTGGATCAGCAGTTCACTTTGAGCGGGGCGCGTTCGTTCCGAAACGAGAGGCTGATCAGCTGTGAAAGCCCCATTGAGGGCTCTCTAAAAACGCTGTTGATGCGGAACGATTTTTATTTTTGTCAGTGTGTGACTTCCTTCCTGTCCCATTCTCATTCTGTCACTGTTGTCAGGCCAGGTTTTTCTACGTTTAATCTGTACCATTCATTCTCTCCTCTCCTCAACCGCATTGGTTATTTACCAACAAACGGAAGCGGAATGAATTAATAATTGAATTAGTTTTCTGCTCTTCTTGAAGCCTTATGTAAATGGATGACATCTATAATTGGGCCGCCACATCCCATCAGCGGTATAGGGACCTTTTTCTCTGTGGTTAGTTTCTTTTCAAAATAGATCCTAGTTGTGCTTGGGGTGAAGAGACGTGTTGCTGCTATCCCTGTCTTATCTCTTGATCATTCTTCTTCTCACTTTCTCACACACACACACACACACACACACACACACACACACACACACACACACACACACACACACACACACACACACACACACACACACACACACACACACACACACACACACACACACACACACACACACACACACACACACACGTATGCCTGCGTGCGCACACGCTTTCCACCTCTGTTAGTCGAACGGTATGGCAGCAGGATACCACCCTGCATCCCACTGCTGGCTTGCCTCTGAAGCTAAGCAGGGTCGGTCCTGGATGGGAGACCAGATGTTGCTGGAAGTGGTGTTGGAGGGTCAGTAGGAGGCACCCTTTCATCTGGTCTAAAAAATAATATCCCAAATCCCCAGGGCAGTGATTGGGGACATTGCCCTGTGTAGTGTGCCGTCTTTCGGGTGGGACATTAAACAGATGTCCTGACTCTTTGTGGTCACTAAAGATCCCATGGAACTTATTGTAAGAGTAGGGGTGTTAACCCTGGTGTCCTGGCTAAATTCCCAATCTGGCCCTCATACCTTCACGGTCACCTAATCATCCCAAGTTTACAATTGGCTCATTAATCTCCCTCCTCTCCCCTGTAACTATTCCCCAGGTCGTTGCTGTAAATGAGAATGTGTTCTCAGTCAACTTACCTGGTGAAATAAGGGTAAAACAAAAGACGTCGGTAAGATGAAGAAGCCTGCCCTCAGGCAACCCAGACAGCCCACCCACTCCCCCTCAAACTAGACATGAGATGTCTGTCTGGTTCTGTGTTCAGCAGTGTGGGGTTGGCAGAGGGGCTTATGTTATGAGGAACAAGACAGACAACCCAGAATGGCCAACCACGAGTGAAGGACTTTGGAAAAGGTGGTAATTCAGTCTAATCATCATTACACAGTCATTACATTAAGACATCACTTATTTGTTTCTGTGTGTGTGTGTGTGTGTTCTCCGAGACTCTGCCTGTCTCTCCTATTAATTCTCAATCCTCAATGTAATCACCAGTCTTGGCTGCAGCAACCAGAAGCCTACTACTCAGACATGTTCTGAAAATTGAACTTTTCAAGCTTTGATGCATGTTTACTTGGCTTTTTGCCGGCCTTGGAAGAAGTGCTGGGAGTTGTTGTTGTTGTAAAAATTCTGGAGGCAATAATTGTTTGTCTCAGAGGGAGCGAGAGAGACATAAGTGAGATATTTTAAAGCAGCGTTGTCCTTCGGTTAAAGATGGAACTACTGACATCATTATTGCATCATCTATTTGGACTAAGAGTACTGTACAATACAACAAGATAACTTTGTGACATCTGCTGATTTGATTTTCTGCTTTATCTCACTAACACGTTCTACACGTATTTCACCCGGTAGACGGTTATGGGAGATATTTTCTTTTGACAGTCTCGTTACAATCAATTGAGGAATGGTTTAATCTAATCAGGGCGGCAGATAGAGGGAGAGAAACATGCTCAGTCATTCTCCACACACTTTTGAACCGCTGCCATCCACTTCACACAGTCTTCACTCCTAGACTGCCAGGACATGACAAGCAAGAGTAACTCCTAATGCAACAGAGAGGGGCAACGTTGTTACATCCAATGCCTGTTTGCCTGAGGCTTGATGCCGATGCCGCGCAGGTACTTGTACGCGTCTACACATGCATATACACACACTCGCATTCAAACGCACACATGTGCATACACACATGTATATAGTACTCAAGCTTATTGAGCTGGTCTTGCTGTTTTGCTTTCGTTGACCTCTTCATTTTTTGCATTGTTGATTTCTTTTTTAATTTCTATTTTTCTTTTGTTCTTTTTGTTGGTTCATTGTGGGACTGTGGCTTGGGTGGGTGGGAGGGAATGTAAGGAGAGGTTTGTTTTTGGGGTGGTGGTGGGGGGGGGGGATCTTGAATGGTTGGTGGCCTGGTGGTTGGGAGCTTGGGCCGGTGACCGATAGGACACTGGTTCGGGTCCCCATTTTGACTTTGTGGGAGTTCTGTCGAGGTGCCCTTGAGCAGGGCGTTGACACTGGTTGCTCCTGTGTTTGGCTCTGGATGGGAGTCTGTTAGATGACTGAATGTAACGTAAATGTTGAGTGGCTTCACTTCATAAATCAAAAATGATAATCAAAACATTCTAATGCAACACGGTTGTGTGTGTGGACACGTCTGTGTGTGTGTGGACACATGTCTGTGTGTGTGTGTGGACACATGTCTGTGTGTGTGTGTGGACACATGTCTGTGTGTGTGTGTGGACACATGTCTGTGTGTGTGCGGACACATGTCTGTGTGTGTGTGCGGACACATGTCTGTGTGTGTGTGCGGACACATGTCTGTGTGTGTGTGCGGACACATGTCTGTGTGTGTGTGCGGACACATGTCCGTGTGTGTGTGCGGACACATGTCTGTGTGTGCATTTGTGTGCGTGTATTCGTTGTATGTATCTGCATACACACCTGCTTGTGTGTACATGAATCCATGTATTTCTGTCTAGGCATCTCTCCAGACACTACAGGTCCTCAAAAAAAACCCCATCTGGAACAGAAAGAGAGCATTCTATATGACTTTATTATATACATATAAATCATATCCATGAGGTAGTGAGCGCATATTCTCCAGTTATGGCCGGCCCACAACAAAAGCAGTTAAACACTTGGCCTGGCAAAGTATCTGTGAAATGCCCGGGCCGAGGAACTTTGAGTGATACATTTTATGCGTCCTTAGCTGCCTGTGGTAAAAACGCATTTTAAAGCTGGAGTCTGTCCAGTGGTCAATGATGCTGATTTATTAGGAAAGGGAAGCGAAGGGGTAAGAGGGGGTCCGACGGGATTCGTTTGCTTCTTAAGCACTTTGTTTGGGAAATGACGCAGAGAGAGGTGGGGTATGGTGATGTCTCTCCTAGGACACATTGCCAATCCAAGTACAGTTGCATCATCTGCATAGAAATAGATTGGGTAGAAATGCTTGGTTGAATGCAGAGCAGGCAGAGCACAGTGAGAAAGCTGTGGTCAGTGGAATACTCCAAATGATTCCATCCTGATTCCCATCTGGTTGGCAAACATCACTTCTCCCATATGTGATAACAGGTCTATGGATTCCATTTCTAGTTCTGCCTCTAATAGGGTTACAGACAGGAAATGTTTAAAGACATTTTCAACAAGCAACACTTGAAAAATAATCTGTGTGTGTGTGTGCTCCTTCTTTACTGATTCCTTTGCCGCTGCCCAAGGAGAGCTTATGAATTTGACATAGCTGTGCGCTATTACACACACACACACACACACACACACACACACACACACACACACACACACACACACACACACACACACACACACACACACACACACACACACACACACACACACACACACACACACACACACACACACACACACACACACACACACACACACACACACACACACACACACACACACACACACACACATTCCCTAGTGTGGTGCCCTCTACAAGAGCAGCATGTCAACCACCCCCCTTTCCTCCTCTCTCTCTCACACACACTCCCTTGCTCAAGAAGGGGCCATCTATCTCTACTCTGGACAGAGGCAGCAGGAGCCAATGAAAATAAAGTGAGTTTTTGCTGCAGTCACCACATTGCCAGAGCTGCAGCGAACCCACACAGCCATCTGGGAACCTCTCTGGTGTTCAGCTGCACGCTTGCCGGTCCAACCCCAATGCTCCCCTCGCTCCCTCGCCGGCCGCGCCACTGCCAAGGCACCAATCGTTAACAATCCCCCTTTCCCCTCCTCTCTCCTCTGTCTCTCCCTCGCTTCCTCCCTCCCCATCCCTCCGGTCTCTCCCCTGACCTATCCCCTCCTCTCTCCTCTGTCTCTCCCTCGCTCCCTCTCTCCCCATCCCTCCGGTCTCTCCCCTGACCTATCCCCTCCTCTCTCCTCTGTCTCTCCCTCGTTTCCTCCCTCCCCTCCCTCCGGTCTCTCCCCTGACCTATCCCCTCCTCTCTCCTCTGTCTCTCCCTCGCTCCCTCCCTCCCCATCCCTCCGGTCTCTCCCCTGACCTATCCCCTCCTCTCTCCTCTGTCTCTCCCTCGTTTCCTCCCTCCCCATCCCTCCGGTCTCTCCCCTGACCTATCCCCTCCTCTCTCCTCTGTCTCTCCCTCGCTCCCTCCCTCCCCATCCCTCCGGTCTCTCCCCTGACCTATCCCCTCCTCTCTCCTCTGTCTCTCCCTCGTTTCCCTCCCCTCCCCATCCCTCCGGTCTCTCCCCTGACCTATCCCCTCCTCTCTCCTCTGTCTCTCCCTCGCTCCCTCCCTCCCCATCCCTCCGGTCTCTCCCCTGACCTATCCCCTCCTCTCTCCTCTGTCTCTCCCTCGTTCCCTCCCTCCCCATCCCTCCGGTCTCTCCCCTGACCTATCCCCTCCTCTCTCCTCTGTCTCTCCCTCGCTCCCTCCCTCCCCATCCCTCCGGTCTCTCCCCTGACCTATCCCCTCCTCTCTCCTCTGTCTCTCCCTCCCTCGCTCCCTCCCTCCCCATCCCTCCGGTCTCTCCCCTGACCTATCCCCTCCCCTCCTCTGTCTCTCCCTCGCTCCCTCCCTCCCCATCCCTCCGGTCTCTCCCCTGACCTATCCCCTCTTCTCTCCTCTTTCTCTCCCTCGCTCCCTCCCTCCCCATCCCTCCGGTCTCTCCCCTGACCTATCCCCTCCTCTCTCCTCTGTCTCTCCCTTGTTTCCTCCCTCTCCATCCCTCCGGTCTCTCCCCTGACCTATCCCCTCCTCTCTCCTCTGTCTCTCCCTCGCTCGCTCCCTCCCTCCCCATCCCTCCGGTCTCTCCCCTGACCTATCCCCTCCTCTCTCCTCTGTCTCTCCCTCGTTTCCTCCCTCCCCATCCCTCCGGTCTCTCCCCTGACCTATCCCCTCCTCTCTCCTCTGTCTCTCCCTCGTTTCCTCCCTCCCCATCCCTCCGGTCTCTCCCCTGACCTTTCCCAGGCAGTGTGTTTCTCCGCTCCAAGCGGGTGGTTCTGTCCAGTCAGCCAGCCAGGCAATAGGACAGCTGCTCTTGCTGCTGCTGTTGACATTGTTCTCAGAATCTCTGTCTGTACTGTAAACACAGCAACATAGATCTGTAGAGTAACTAGTGCAGTGCCTAGAGGTGCTCTGTGTGAGGCTGTCTGTTTACCTCCATGTTCTCCTCTCCATCAATAGCACATCGACAAGACCGAGAGGCCGGACACACACACAGAGGGACGGACGCAAGCTTTTTGTCTTCCTGGAGACGTCATTCGACACCAGGTAGGAGAAGTTTATTTCATGAATTTGCTGAGCGTGTGTGATTGTGACAGTGTGTTGGTGAATTTTGTGGCAGAATTTGAAGCCGACGTGAGGGGCGTGTGTACATTTCTATGTGGAAGTGCGCGGACCTATCAGCAAGCAGATGTGCATTACTGTGCCAGTGTTTGTGTGATATTTCCTGCATTGGAAAACATTGAAAAAGTCCACTACACTGCTGCAACCATCATCCTTTGTATAAAGACGGTTGTATATTTCACATAGAGTTGCAAGGTGAGTCCATTTGTGCACTAGTGGCTTCATTTGTTGCTGGTAAGATGCTAAATGAATTGTCTTACATGTCCCTGGCTCTATCAAAATCCTGCCTCAACTCAGTCCCTGGTCATCTTCCCTGGTTTGGAGTGTTCCCAACAACAGTGTCAGTACTACTGTAGCTTCCATTCTGCCATGTCATTCCACTCTCCGATGTGCTCTAGTCATTTCCAGATTTTCAGTTTTTCTACATGTAATGAAAGTGTTCTGACCTGAACAGTGGTCAGGCCACCAGTGCAGTGTTCTGATGTTGTTGTGGGTTCTGGAACCCACATGTAGTGGCTTGTATTCTCCCGTACCCTCCAACGGCAACCGCAAGTGCAGAAGCAGGTTGTAAGAACGTCTCTGGATGCCTTTTGCCCACTGGCCGGTACAGCGGTCACCCAAGGTCCTTTACCTCATAATCCCTTGCACCACTAACTCACTCAGGCTTGACTCAACGATACAGTGGGAGAGTGGCAATAGGGATTAAGCCGTGGGTTGTAAGAGTGGGCAAGATGCTAACCCACTCGGATGAGTGACTTTTCCCCTCAGCATTTGGTAGCCAGTGCCATTAGCATCCCGGTTTATAGCTAGCAGGTTGTCTAAGTGTAGTCTGTTGACAGAGACGGACTGCTTCACTAGGATCAGATAAACCCGCACTCAGTGTTCCCCGGCAAGATGGATGAGAACATTTGCATGCTGGCGTTGTCTGTTTCTCCACCTCTTCTCCTCCTCCTTTCCAGTTTCCATCCGCTCTTTCTTTTCATCCCTGCTCGGGCTTCTTTATTTCTTAAAGAAGCGACGGCTGCCACATAAATTACGGGTTATTCAGGAGGGATATCATGACGGTTAATGTATTATTCACAGTTGACTGGTGTTTAATTAATTGCCCCTGCAGTGAATAGTACTTGAGCACATGGGGTAGAGAAAGACAAGTGGGCCCCTTCCAAATAAAACCCAGGTCCTCTGGTTAATCAACGGGCCTCGATAGCGAGCCAGTGGAAAACGCAGCGTTCGGTAAACCAGAGGTTTAATCATACTGACAGGAAGTACACATGCTGCACAGTCTGGATGTTAACGTCTTTGTCGTGACGGATCCTTAATTGCGGGTGGCGCAATTTGTGGCGTCGTAGCTCGTTATCAAAGGGTGGGGAACGTTTGATTGGGACTGTGAGATTTAAAGGGAGACCACTCTGACTGAATGCCCCATTGTCTTGTTATGTCGTTATTCATTATATGTCACGTGTGGTAGGATACTGTTTTCCTGAGCGAAGGCTCAGGTGGCTTGACATTCCTTGATGCCATGTTGTATCTCTCTCAGCCAGATGAAGTGGGTTATCCCATTTGGAAAACAACTGCAGAGATCCTGAAACACTCATGAGTCATGACGTGCTGTTGTTTTAAGGGCTACTTTACCATCTGTACACAACATGTTTTCCTGTAGTCTTATACATGAGATGGATTTCTTCCTACATAATCTATTATCTTTCTAAAGCCCAATGTTACATTATGTTAATGTTGTCGTAGCGCAACAGCAGTGCTTGCCGTGGTTGATTCATTACAGACAAAGTAGATGTCTTATCATCAAATCATTAAAGGCCCGGTGCAATCAACATTCTGTTTACCCTTCGTTGTGTATCATGTTGTACAACAGCTGATGAAACTAACACTGTAGAAGTGTGGAAAAAATGTGATCGGTGTTATTTTCTGATAGTTATTTCCTGGTTGAAAATATAATCTACACAGGACCTTCTAATCAGCAGGTTTGCATGGGCGAGAGTTTTGGCTTTCCATGGTGACATCACCATGAGTGAATGAGTTATTAGACCAATAACAAAGAGAGTCCCAAACCTTTCTGCCAATAGTTTGTTTTCAGTCTCCCCCTCCCCACTCAGACCACTCCCAGACTGTCCTAGCAAAATCCTTTCTTGACAAATCGTTTTTTTTTTGCCTAAAAGCTATTTTTGCCCATTTCAATGGAAATCTATTACAGTAAGGTGCTCACTTGTACCCTCAAATGATTTGATATTGATATAAAAATGGCTGCATTGGGAATTTTTAAGGAGGGAAAACTATTGAGTTTTCACATTCCCTCTTCCTCAAGTTTCTATTTAATACTTTAAGAAATCTTCAAGCTGTTACTGGCGGACTTCAATGGTTTCTGAGGCAAAGCATCTCTCGCTCTCTCTCTCTAACTCTCTCTATCTTTAACTCTCTCTCTCTTTAACTCTCTCTTTAACTCTCTCTCTCTCTATCTCTCTCTCTCTAACTCTCTCTCTTTAACTCTCTCTCTTTAACTTTCTCTCTCTCTAACTCCCAACCACTCGTCTACTTTCTCGTGTGCACTATCTTAGTCAGATGAAATGTGTTATCCCATTTGGACCCAATGGCAGAGACTGTGAACATGGCATGCTGTATTTTAATGGTGTGATCATTGTTGCCAAAGGCTACTGTGTGTACACTGTCTCTCATGCTGTTAGATAGCATTCTGTTGTTTTACATACAAATGTCTTTCTTTTTACATCCTTTAGTGTCTTTCTAAACTATGTTGCATTATGTACATTTTTATGGAGCGCAACAGCACTGCTTGTCATGGTTTATTCATTACAGATAAAACAGATGGCCTTATCATCAAATCATTAAGGAGGGAACACTATTGAGTTGTCAAATTCCCCCTTCTGAAGTTTCTATTTAATTCTTTACCAAATCTTCAAGCTGTTACTGGCCGACTTCATTGGTTTCTGAGGCAAATTCTCCCTCCCTCCCTCCCTCCCTCCCTCCCTCCCTCCCTCCCTCCCTCCCTCCCTCCCTCCCTCCCTCCCTCCCTCCCTCCCTCCCTCCCTCCCTCCCTCCCTCCCTCCCTCCCTCCCTCCCGCCCGCCCGCCCGCCCGCCCCGCCCGCCCTCCCTCCCTCCCTCCCTCCCTCCCTCCCCCTCCCTCCCTCCCTCCCTCCCTCCCTCCCTCCCTCCCTCCCTCCCTCCCTAGCTCTTTCTCTGGCTCTCTGTCTCTCTTTTGCCATCTCTTCATTTAACTCCCACCCACTCCCCTACTTTCTCATATCTGCTGTATTGTGTGACCTTATTCTAGTCACAGCATCACCTCCATCTCCCTAGGGTTGTTAACCTCATAACTAAACCAAACCACTATGTCCCTCTCTTGTCATAGAGCCACAGATGTAGTGTTGGTGGAGAATAGTATACAGATGCTCTACTAGTACATCATACCTATATAGCCTAGAATTTATCCTCGGATACAAAATTCCCATGAAGCTACACAGAGAGACACATGACAGCTTGGTCTGCTGTCATGAACTTTCAGCGAGCCCGAGGTGTGTGGTTTCAGTGAGTCAGAGGTACAGTATGTGGTCTTAATGAAATGTTTGAATATGTTGTAAAGGGGATTGGGTTAAATGAAATGCTTTCTCCTGTTTCCCGAGGCAGGTTTAGAATGCAAGGTGTACGTGGCGACCTTCGTGTCAACATTAGCCTCGACCACAAACAAGATGCGGCAGCTATCTTTTCTTTCTCTAGCAGTGTTTGTTCTAGTCCTGTTCAGAGTGATGATCTGGCCACCATTTGTAACTTTACGACTCTGTATTAAACACTGCGGCAAAAGCCTGCTTCATTAAGAATCACTTGAAAATAAGGTCTGATGCATAAAAGCCTGACAGACTTTTATGCACTCATTAATAAACATTTATGACTTAATTCTAATGTGACTGACAGCCTATTTATATGTAATCGTTGCTCATGCATAAAAGTCCTTTGAGTTCATCATAGTGGAATGCACTGTGAAAAGTAACTGCCTGATTCATTAAAGAAATTGAGTAGTGGCTACTCAAACATCTCCAACGGTCAGGTGAACTCAAACCATATCAGTGGTACTAACTACTAACTATCTCAATAAGATCTCTTATCGCTTAACATTTTTGAGAACTGTTAACAAGTTTTAAGTTATTGAGTAAACTTTTTATTTGTTCTGCAAATCTAAAGTTGAGTTATTACAAGTTATGATTATTTAATATTTTAAAGTCAATCTAACATTTGTTAAATAAGTTGTTCTTACTTGATTTTATCACATTTTACGTCTTTACTTAAAATAAAGTAGTAGTCAGACACTGATATTTGAGTAAAAAACACTATCTGTGTAGTGCTGGGATATAATTCTAATGTTTTTACAAGTTCTGAATACTCAACAGTGTCATTTGGGTGTGTTTTTAGAGGATTGTGGGTAATTCAACATTTTTAGACTGATACTTTCACACAATGTTGTATGCCTATGTGACGTATATTTCTAAAATAGTATTAAAAGCTGTTTGTTGTGTAATTGTTCATGATGAACGGATATCAAAACCGTCGGACAAATTGATGTTCAATAAAGAGACAAGCCATTCCCACCATCAACAAGGTCATGTGCACCACTCTTAATGACTGTGGCTAATGCATCATCCTGTAATGCTTACAGTCAGTGGTGATTGGCATGCTTACAGTCAGTGGCGTGCACGTGGGATGCATGCCACTACACAACACTCAACAATACATTAATTGCACTATACCACTGTTACAACTGGCTATCAGTGGAACCTTTTCTGTCAGTGAAACAGTTAATTCAGCCTCATTTACTGCCTTTAAAACAACATAGCTGCTAAAACAAACGTGGTTTCTACTGACTATGGCATAAGGGAATGTTGAGCGGATAAGAGGCAATCCGTGATTTTGATTAAGACATCAATGAGCGAGCTAGGACAGAAGTAGTCAATATAACTATTTGTTCAGCACTTTTGAAATGTACAGCGACAGAATTCAAAACATGGGCTGTTCTTACAGTGTTCTCCCTGTACACCAATTCAGAACCATTGGATAAATAAAGGGGGCATATAAGCAAACAATGAAAGCTCTTACAATTTTCAATGATTAAATTTCTCAAAAACAGGTTATAGGCTACATGTGAACCACCAAGTCAGAACAGTAGGTGAAAATAAGAGGTGAAAATAGACCAAACTATTAGAGTGAGGCACATTGGCTACTAACGGCTTACTACACAACATACACTTAGTATTGCTTTCTTAGCTATAGTATACATATCTCCCAAGCATATTACATCATTTATGCTCCAGCATACAAGACATTTTTGGACTCACCCTGTTGTGCTGTGCTCAGTTGAACAGGAAGGTGGCACGGAGGTCCTTCGTGGCAAATTTTGGCATCAAACCTGGCATTCTCTGGATTTATTGTGCATTCAAGACAACTGGGACCTCAGGAAAAAAGGTTTGAATCACGATGACGTCAGTGATCTTTAGGTCGTAACTCTAGAGAGGTCTGAGTTCCCGATTTAAAATTTCCATTTGGATGAACGTTCAAAACATATTTTCCCAGTCATAGCTCGTTTTTCCCGAGTTACCAGTTGTCTTGAACTCACTAAAGTCAGAATTGAGCACAGCACAAATCATGCTTCATTGACAGCATGGCCAATGTTGAATGTTTATCATTTTTAACTAGTAAAAGAGACCCTTAATCGTAGTCTTGGGAACTCACAGCCACTCCACTGAATAGCAGACTAATGATTGATTTGCAATGCTTGCAGATAGCTATGGATTCCTTCCAAAGCACTCATTGTTGAATTTGCGATTTCCAACTGGGCTCCACGCAAGATCTCACCCCGTGGGGTCAAAATGATCACAAGAACGGTGAGCAAAAATCCCAGAACCACACGGGGGGACCAGGACGACTGATCCGTGTAAAGGAAAGAATGAATGGGGCCATGTATCGTGAGATTTTGAGTGAAAACCTCCTTCCATTAGCAAGGGCATTGAAGATGAAACGTGGCTGGGTCTTTCAGCATGACAATGATCCCAAACACACCGCCCGGCCAACGAAGGAGTGGCTTCGTAAGAAGCATTTCAAGGTCCTGGAGTGGCCTAGCCAGTCTCCAGATCTCAACCCCATAGAAAATCTTTGGAGGGAGTTGAAAGTCCGTGTTGCCCAGCAACAGCCCCAAAACATCACTGCTCTAGAGGAGATCTGCATGGAGGAATGGGCCAAAATACCAGCAACAGTGTGTGAAAACCTTGTGAAGACAGAAAACATTTGACCTCTGTTATTGCCAACAAAGCGTATATAACAAAGTATTGAGAAACTTTTGTTATTGACCAAATACTTATTTTCCTCCATAATTTCCTCCAAATAAATTCATAAAAAATCCTACAATGTGATTTTCTGGATTTCTTTTTCTCATTTTGTCTGTCATAGTTGAAGATTACAGGCCTCACTCATCTTTTTAAGTGGGAGAACTTGCACAATTGGTGGCTGACTAAATACTTTTTTACCCCACTGTAGGTTGGAGTCATTAAAACTCGTTTTTCAACCACTCCACAAATTTCTTGTTAATGAACTATGGTTTTGGCAAGTCTGTTAGGACATCTACTTTGTGTAGTCATTTTTTCCAACAATTGTTTACAGACAGATTATTTCACTTATAATTCACTATCACAATTCCAGTGGGTCAGAAGTTAACATAATCAAAGTTGACTGTGCCTTTAAACAGCTTGGAAAATTACAGAAAATTATGGTATGGCTTTAGAAGCTTCTGATAGGCTAATTGACATCATTTGAGTCAATTGAAGGTGTACCTGTGGATGTATTTCAATGCCTACCTTCAAAATGCTTGACATCATGGGAAAATCAAAAGAAATTAGTCAATACCTCAGCATTAAATTGTAGACCTCCACAAGTCTGGTTCATCCTTGGGAGCAATTTCTAAACGCCTGAAGGCACCACATTCATCTGTAGAAAAATAATATGCAAGTATAAACACCATGGGACCCCGCAGCCGTTATACTGCTCAGAAAGGAGACGCAAAAAGTGCAATCTCAGAAGAACAGCAAAGGACCTTGTGAAGATACTGGAGGAAACAGATACAAAAGTATATTTTTCAACAGTAAAACGGGTCCTATATCGACATAACCTGAAAAGGCCGCTCATCAAGGAAGAAGCCACTGCTCCAAAATCGCCACATGGTGACAAAGTACTTTTTGGAGAAATGTCCTCTTGTCTGATGAAACAAAAATAGAACTGTTTGGCCATAATGACCATCGTTATGTTTGGAGGAAAAGGGGGTGGCTTGCAAGCCGAAGAACACCATCCCAACAGTGAAGCACGGGAGTGGCAGCATCATGTTGTGTGGGTTCTTTCCTGCAGGAGGGACTGGTGCTCTTCACAAAATAGATGGCATCATGAGTCAGGAAAATTATGTGGATATATTGAAGCAACATCTCAAGATGTCAGTCAGGAAGTTATAGCTTGGTCGCAAATGGGTCTTCCAAATGAACAATGACCCCAAGCATACTTCCAAAGTTGTGGCAAAATGGCTTAAGGACAGCAAAGTCGAGGTATTGGAGTGGCCATCACAAAGCCCTGACCTCAATCCTTTTGAAAATTTGTGGGCAGAACTGAAAAAGCGTGTGCGAGCAAGGAGGCCTAGAAAGCTGACTCAGTTACACCAGCTCTGTCAGGAGGAATGGGTCAAAATTCACCCAACTTATTGTGGGAAGCTTGTGGAAGGCTACCCGAAATGTTTGACCCAATTTAAACAACAAGGCAATGCTACCAATTTCTAATTGAGTGTATGTAAACTTCTGACCCACTGGGAATGTGATGAAAGAAATAAAAGCTGAAATAAGTAATTCCCTCTACTATTATTCTGACATTTCACATTCTTAAAATAAAGTGGTGATCCTAACTGACCTATGACAGGGAATTTTTACTAGGATTAAATGTCAGGAATTTTGAAAAACTGAGTTTAAATGTATTTGGCTAAGGTGTATGTAAACTTCTGACTTCAACTGTATATATTTTTGTTTCATTGTTTGCAAACTGATATGTGACATGTATTAATGCCAAAATAACATGCAAACCATGCAAGCCCCCCCAAAACATACAAGCCCCCCAAAACATGCAAGCCCCCCCACCTGCCCAGAATGACGGGTCGCCACTGCTTGCAGCTATACCTCCAGTTACTGCTAGAGGAATGAGCATTGTGCTCAACAAAGCCTGCTAAAGTGGGTTAAAATTACAAATCGTGAAATACATAAAACAATGGTAAACATGGAATGATGACCACTGACAATTACTAATCAGAACAACCTACTACTTACAAATGGTATTAAAGGTTAAAACATTTAAGTAGAAGGGACCCTTCAATTTTATGTTCACTACATCAAATATTAATGTTCAATTACCTTCAATGGTTATGGTTCAGAATACATAATGCAATGTAAAAAAAAGTTCATAGTACACAAAAAAGTTAAGTATTTTACAACTTTGAAAAGATAACCATATGGGTGACTGTCACGCCTTGACCATAGAGAGCTTTTATTCTCTATGTTGGTTAGGTCGGGTGAGATTTAAGGGTGGGTTATCTAGGTGAATTATATTTCTATGTTGGCCTAGTATGGTTCCCAATCAGAGGCAGCTGTTTATCGTTGTCTCTGATTTGGGATCATATTTAGGTATTTTCCCATTGTGCTTTGTGGGATCTTGTCTATGTATAGTTGCCTGTGAGCATTATCTTAGCTTCACGTTTCGTTTGTTGTTTTGTTCTTTAAAGTTTTCTATTCCAAAAATAAAGGATGGAAACATACCACTTTTCATCTTGGTCCACTCCTTATAACGATCGTGACAGTGACGATGTCACTTTATTATATTATTTATTGGACACTGGAATACTTGGAGTTGGGTAACTCAAATAGTTCTAGGCAACGAAGTTTCTACAAACAGTTTTTGTTAGTTGAACTAAATGTTTTTTGTATTTTTTATTTTACCTCCTGTTTCGATCATCTCATCGCTGCAACTCCCAAAGGGGTTCGGGAGGCAAAGGTCAGGTCATGCATGCTCCGAGATATGACCCTCCAAACCGCACTTCTTAACACCCGCCCGCTTAAACCGGAAGCCAGCCGCACCAATGTGTCGGAGGAAACACTGTTCAACTGACTACCGAGGCCAGCCTGCAGGCGCCCGGCCCACCACGAGTCGCTAGAACACGATGAGCCACGTAAAGACCCCCCCCGGCCAAACCCTCCCCTCACCCGGATTACGCTGGGCTAATTGTGCGCCACCCTATGGGACTCCCAATCACAGCCAGTTGTGATACAGCCTGGGATCGAACCCAGGTCTGTAGTGATGCCTTTTAGCACTGCGTTGCAGTGCCTTAGACCGCTGCACCACTCGGAGGCCCGAACAAATGATTTTTTACGGTGTACAAGTCTCAGAATCTTTCTCAAGCATTCTGTTTTAGCAGTTAATGGAAGCTCACTGACTTGGAAGGTTGGTTTGGGAAGATGACGGAAATAGTGCGGGATACTACATTGTTTACCCAAAGTCTTGTCATAGTTCTAACATGAACTTCTTAAATTGAATAAACTTGGTAAGGCTGGCAAAGAAGAAAACTTGCCATATTGAAAGAGGTCATTTTGAATTCTTCTCAATAGGACTGTGGCTTTGTCTGGATTGAGTGTTGAGCTTTGGAATGCAACTCATGTCTCACAATGGAAAGCTAACAGTGTCCCCATAGCATCCTGTTGTCATTGACATTGACAGACAGAAGCTGTTGATCACAGATTGGTCCTCACAGGAGATTACCGTCACCCCAACTTATGAATATTCACAAGTCTTAATGAGATGATCCAAAAAGGCTCTGTTATCATGGATCCTACATTTACCAGGTGTGTGTTTGGATGATGACAGGGGTGCTGGTCTTTGGGGAGTTATGTGGAGAAGCGAGCCTCGCTCAAGCTTCTGTATGAAATATCCGCTGGAGAAGACAAGTTGGCATTAAACGGTAGGAAAGGAGGCAGTCTGGAACACATTGACGACTGGCAAAAAATAACTCTAAACTCATTTTTCTTAGTTTCTGTCAAATCCCCTTTTCCAGCGTTTCCTTTTTAGAATCCATTAGTGTTGGCAGACGTCTTTTAGAAGAGAAAACAAAAACACCCACGTGATTCTGCCTAGAAAGTGGCCGACAGTCATTTTGACAGTTTTCCACAGCCAAGTCCAGGCAATAAATCATGTATTACCTAAGTCGTTCATTGTAAAAGTTGGAGTTTGCCGCAGGCTCCGTGGGCGACGGACCAGGCACACTATCTTCCCTTTGGGAAGAACGGAGGGAGACAGAGAAGCAGAAGAGATTAGTTCCTCTGTTAAAACAACCTCAATGGAAATAATGGACATTCTCTCACTATCAATTCTCCCTGTCAATATGAAGTATTGCCGCACCTCTCTGTCTCTAGGCACTCTTCTTCTCCAAACCCAGAAGGGCCTTCCTGTGGGACTTATTTTGAGAACGCACTGGCACTAAATACCTCATTAGTAAGACGGGGCTGTCCAACTTGAAGGACAGATGTATTGTTGGTCTTGTTTTACCTACGGGGTCATGTGGATCTACCAGAGAGAGAGATGATCACTTTTCTGTCCGTCCTTTTTAAAAGAAGTGAATTGATATTTAGCTTCAAATCAAAGTGAAGTCTTACAATTATGAGGGTGTTTGCTAACGTGTTTGCTAACTAAATGAAAGGGATGAATGTACGATAACTTTGGCAGTTCCCTCCATGATGATTTGGAATCTAAACCGCAGGAGCTCTATTCTAATTAACCAACAAACAAAAAAAGAACTTGCTTTGTACCGAGGACTCAGGAAGGAAGGATGCTCTTCTCGCGCCGACTACAGATCACTAATTCATTTGCATTAATGCAAAGTTGATCATATTCTGCTGCCTGGCACATCTCCTCAATGTGTAGGTAGCTCTGCAGTTATATAAAGAGAATGCAAAGCGTACATACATACATACGTACATACATACATACATATTTAAATTCTGTTATCACAGATGGGATCTGCAACAGTGTTAGTCTTTGGAGATGGGAAGTAGCTGCCAAGCCACCTCCATCAACCTTCCTAGAACCCTCTATCTAGCCCTTCCTCGTCACTCTCTCCATCCCACCTCTCTCTCTCGCTCTCTCTTTCTCGCTCTTTCTCTCTTTCTCGCTCTCGCTCGCTCACTCTGTCTTTCTCGCTATCTCTTTTTCTTGCTCTCCTGCTCTCTTTCTCTCTCTCTCTCTCTCTCTCTCTCTCTCTCTCTCTCTCTCTCTCTCTCTCTCTCTCTCTCTCTCTCTCTCTCTCTCTCTCTCTCTCGCTCTCTCTCTCTGTCTCTCCCCCCCCTCCTCCTCCTCCCCCTATCAGCTTAGAGGGAAATAGATTGTCTCCTGGCTCCCAAAATCAATTTGTGTCAGCACACCAGGCCTTCTTGCTGGAAGTGCCAATGCAGGGGAACACTTGGTATTCACAAAATGAAATAATGGGTGACCGTAAATCCTGCCGAGAGAGACCCTGTCGGCTTCACTTAGGTTTAGGGGAGATCTCTTCTACAGATGCATCTTGTTAGCATCTCCTGTTGGCATGCTCCTTCAGTCTGGCTCTCTTCCCCCTCTCTCACTCCTCCATCTTCAAAGTGTTACCCTGAACGGCTTGATGAGGAAGAGTTATTTAAGGCAATGGACAGGATGTAGAAGCGTTGGCTGAGCATTTTTACTTTGATTGGATGTGTGTGTGTGTGTCTGTGTGCTTTAATGGTGGCCTGTGAGTGTCAAATTGGCTTGGTTCGGCTTGGACGTGTGTGTCTGTGTGCAGAAAGCATTTCTCTCCTCACCGCATTATGCCAAGAGATTAATTGACTATGTCTACCCGGGACATCTGCCTCAATGTCCCCTGACAATGCCTATCGTTTTTAACAAACGACCTCACGCTGGGATATTTCTGACCACCCTAAATATAGCCATTCCTCATGTTCCTTTTATCCTGGGCACAATAACAAACGCCGGCTACTGCGGTAACGGCCGCTCCACGACGTTCCGTCATTGAAATTCATGGGGGGGGGGGGGGGGGAAACAAGGCACGTTATTTCAACAAGGCGGTTCAGGAGCAACGCCATGGCGCTTGAGCCATTTGTACAATCCCGTTCAGATGAATTCACATGAAATAAATGTTAAGTCGCCTGACAAGCCATTAATAAGGACTGCGTTTTGATTTAGAGCCACGGCGAGGGGGGGATGCCAGGGAAGGAAGAAATGCTATTAGTAGACACTGGGAAGGAGAAGCCTTATCTCCATCTCACCGCTGTCTCTGGGCTCCTTCCCTCCCCTTAGGGTGGCTTTGTAGTCAGTGATACACACCACACAGGTGGGATTAGTGGGCCTAGCAGGAAGTGGGGACAAGGGAGTTACACAACGTAGATGAGACCGGACCCTGACATTCTCTTGCCTGACAACTCACCCTGAATGCAGTTCCACAAAATGAGGGGCGTTGTACAAGACTAATTCATCAGTGATTGGATCATCTCTAACAAATTTAACCAATCATAGTGTCGAAGTTGATAACGTGATGGAGGCAGGCTCTGGCCAAACCCATCGGTTTCTGGGATCAATCAGAACGGTCAGGATGTGTCCATATTGTAGAAATCGTAGGGCTAGGAGGCAAATCCAGACTCATCGTGGAGAAGAATTGTCAGTTTGGACAGAGCGATGTGGATGGGTAGACAGGAAACTCTCCAGATCGATTACGTCCTCAAATACTTATTGAGATGAACCCAAGATCAGATCTACTAGATGGAATTTCATTTCTGGGAAGTATTGGGGTCTAAATGTGATGTAGTGTGGGACTTGGAAGTAAGTGCATGGCTGTGTGGTGTTTTCAGTCGGACAAATATAAACCCACACATACCCTAGCTGATAAGTGTTTTTGCAATTTTGGGGTCCTTGTTTGAAGACTTTGTTGGTTCATGCAAATGCACCTCAGGTGTCCTTATTGTTATTAAAGCCACTCCCCTCCCAAGCAAGTGTTTCGAGGATAGAATTTTGATTACGGTGTTTGTTTAGAAGCAAGGTAAAACGACCTGTTTGAAACCCACCTCTCACACACAGCACTCAACAAACAAATTCTAAATAAAACAAATACCTTCCCCCAGCCTTCTGTTATCCAGAGAAAATCCATTTCCTTATTTGTTTTTCAAGTGCTTACTCATGGAAGGGGACGGTACAGTACCTCAGCATTTATAAAAAGATGAAATAAGAAATAATCCCATCAGTGCGAGAGAGAAGTGCCCGAGGTGGCGCCAACCAGACGGGCAGCAGTCAGGAGCCTCATGCTGGGGAGGCTGACAGAGCCAGGCTTCATCCCAAATGGCACCCTATTCCCTACATAGTGCACTATGTTTGACCACAGCCCTTTGGGAAGCCTATGGGTCCTGGTCAGAAGTAGTGCACTATGTAGGGAATAGGGTGCTATTTGGGATGCAACCCCAGTGTTGATGCTTGGGGCTGTTGATTAAGTGTAGCAGGGGAGGCATGACTGGTGTTTACCTTGCAGTGGCCCTGAACGTTATTCTCTGCTCTCGGTAACCTGCTGTGGCGGCTGATTCAGGATGTCTCTCTTCCAACCTGGAAAAGCAGCGTGTTTGCAAATATTAAATCACATCTGCCGGTCTCAGCGTGTCACGGCCTAACAGGCCACTGTAGGCTGTTGGTTCACGACTGTCTCTGTCACAACAGACTCCTGACAGGTTCAAACTCCTGTTTAGAGGGTGTCAGTAATGGGGCGTAATGATGGTTTAGAGCACATTGGATCTCAGAACAAGTTCAAAGCTTGATAGAAGCCTCTTCTGCAACCCAAGCTTTGCATATCATCAGTCCTGTTTTACTTGGTACTTATCTAACAACGTGCACTCTGGTATTACCTTCAAATAATTCAGCGAAATACCTAATGACCCTTTCACCGTGTTATTACTAGGTGAATATCTGATAAACATGGGACTATCAAATGAAGTGTAGTCCATTATTGCCCTAAAGCGAGACATGCATCTCAGACATTAGTGATCGGTAAGGGAATGCTCGTGGTTGTAGCATGTCACCAGGAAGAGAACGAGACCGCTAAGAGTCCAGCAGAGAAAATACAGCATGCAGGAGAGAGAAGTTCAAAGCAAGATGAAATATCCTCTGTAATGTACGACACTGTCAGGGTAAAAATGGGACCCTACTAAATGGGACCCTACTCAAAAATCATCTGAATCTCTACATTTAAAATTTTAGGTCAAGAAAATATTCAAAAGCAATAGCAGTGTTTTTTTTTACAGTGGATAATAGCTCAGATACAGTGCACTACTTTGGAGCCCTGGTCAAAATGTGTGCACTACAAAGGGAGCAGGGCGTACCCTCCAGCTATATAGGCCCGGGGCATGAAACTATTATTCGCTCATGTTCAGAAACAACCGTCATGGATTAAAGCTTAGTGGGAACTGACTGGGCTGTTCTTAAAATGGAGAGAGAGCGAGACGGTTGATTAACATATACTCAGCAAATACCGGCGACTAAGCAGTTTTGGGGCAGAGCGGAAGCTACTCAATCCTCCTAAGTTTTGTTAGCAAATCCTGTACTAGGAATGTATTTTCCAACCCCTCCATACTGTGTGTCACTCGCTAATTCTCTGAGGAGGAGTTGTGAGTTCAGTGCATATGTAGTGGATGTCGTCTGCAGTAAATCCATTAAACCTGCGTTGTTCAGTTGTTTCATGTAACGTAGGCTACCTGTGCTTGATTGACCTTAATGGATCGGTCTTAATAGATTTCAAAGATTTAAAATAGTTTGATATACATTGGAGTTTTCATTTTTTTAACTCCTAAGTCACATAATGAAAGGTTTTGTGACATTATGGTTATGTTGATGGAGACTAGAGAAGCAGTTGGGCTTCCCTTCATATGGGGCTGACCTTCATATGGGACTGACCTTCTTATGGGACTGACCTTCATATGGGGCTGACCTTCATTAAAAAAATATATATATATTTCACCTTTATTTAACCAGGTAGGCTAGTTGAGAACAAGTTCTCATTTGCAACTGCGACCTGTCCAAAATAAAGCATAGCAGTGTGAACAGACAACACAGAGTTACACATGGAGTAAACAATTAACAAGTCAATAACACAGTAGAAAAAAATGGGCAGTCTATATACAATGTGTGCAAAAGGCATGAGGAGGTAGGCGAATAATACAGTTTTGCAGATTAACACTGGAGTGATAAATGATCAGATGGTCAAAACAGTATAAAACAGTATAAAAACAGTGTGGGAATGAGTGTGGGAATGAGGTAGGTGAAAATGGGTGGGCTATTTACCAATAGACTATGTACAGCTGCAGCGATCGGTTAGCTGCTCGGATAGCTGATGTTTGAAGTTGGTGAGGGAGATAAAAGTTTCCAACTTCAGCGATTTTTGCAGTTCGTTCCAGTCACAGGCAGCAGAGTACTGGAACGAAAGGCGGCTAAATGAGGTGTTGGCGTTAGGGATGATCAGTGAGATACACCTGCTGGAGCGCGTGCTACGGATGGGTGTTGCCATCGTGACCAGTGAACTGAGATAAGGCGGAGCTTTACCTAGCATGGACTTGTAGATGACCTGGAGCCAGTGGGTCTGGCGACGAATATGTAGCGAGGGCCAGCCGACTAGAGCATACAAGTCGCAGTGGTGGGTGGTATAAGGTGCTTTAGTGACAAAACGGATGGCACTGTGATAGACTGCATCCAGTTTGCTGAGTAGAGTGTTGGAAGCCATTTTGTAGATGACATCGCCGAAGTCGAGGATCGGTAGGATAGTCAGTTTTACTAGGGTAAGCTTGGCGGCGTGAGTGAAGGAGGCTTTGTTGCGGAATAGAAAGCCGACTCTTGATTTGATTTTCGATTGGAGATGTTTGATGTGAGTCTGGAAGGAGAGTTTGCAGTTTAGCCAGACACCTAGGTACTTATAGATGTCCACATATTCAAGGTCGGAACATCCAGGGTGGTGATGCTAGTCGGGCATGCGGGTGCAGGCAGCAATCGGTTGAAAAGCATGCATTTGGTTTTACTCGCTTTTAAGAGCAGTTGGAGGCCACGGAAGGAGTGCTGTATGGCATTGAAGCTCGTTATGGGACTGACCTTCTTATGGGACTGACCTTCTTATGGGGCTGACCTTCTTATGGGACTGACCTTCTTATGGGGCTGACCTTCTTATGGGGCTGACCTTCTTATGGGGCTGACCTTCTTATGGGACTGACCTTCTTATGGGGCTGACCTTCATATGGGGCTGACCTTCATATGGGGCTGACCTTCATATGGGGCTGACCTTCATATGGGGCTGACCTTCATATGGGGCTGACCTTCTTATGGGGCTGACCTTCATATGGGGCTGACCTTCATATGGGGCTGACATTCATATGGGGCTGACCTTCATATGGGGCTGACCTTCTTATGGGACTGACCTTCCATCAAGTGTCCCTGTGGAAAACTATTGGGGCCTTGTGTTCAGGTCTATACTCATGCAGTTTTCAAAACATACACATTCAAATTCTTTAGTTATGGGTTAAACTACATGAAGTACATGAAAAGCAAAATGATCAACTTGTTTATCCCGACCAGATGATCAATTGATAGGATATTAAAAGGCATGATTGTAATAAAAACATGATTTGTTCTTATTTCAGTCTTTAGTGTGGGACCAGTGTCTCTGGTAGAGCTGTGAAAACTTGCCTGTTTGTTACCAAAGCAAATGTTGTTTTTGAAGTCAGAACGGATATGAACCAAAATAAAAAATTTGAACATTTTCTTTAATCATAAAAGGAACCGTTTTGCTGTAAAAGTCTAAACTATTTTTGCAACTCCTCTTTGGTTTTAGCATTCATGCTTCTTCAGATGTGTTTAAGTATCACACGTACTTATTAATAAGTCATTCGTGTCCTGTAGCCCTGGCTAATCTTCTAACAAGTTTCATTTAATTCTGTTGGATTTGAATCAGGGAAGCACGTCAACCTTCTAAGAGTACATGTATAATATCTGCAGGCCTAACTTAACTCCTGAATGCTTACTAATCTGACATCTATTATGCAACAATAAGATAAATAGTCCTAAAAGTGGACGATCATAACATTGGTGAAACAACAACAGCAACCCATTGGGTTACAACGAAGGTCTAATTTCCTCTTATTCATGAGCTGTAAAGAAAACACACAGAGCTGCCTGTCATCCATTGACCCTTTGGCTGAGGAGCTGCCTGTCATCCATCATCCCTTTGTCTGAGGAGCTGCCTGTCATCCATCGACCCTTTGGCTAAGGAGCTGCCTGTCATCCATCGACCCTTTGGCTAAGGAGCTGCCTGTCATCCATCATCCCTTTGGCTAAGGAGCTGCCTGTCATCCATCAACCCTTTGGCTGAGGAGCTTAGAAGACCGACACAACAGACTCAACAGCAGAGCCCTCAAACACCTTCTAATATTTACCTGTTGAGCACACTGAGTTCACACAGAGAGATACACACATAGAGGGAGGGAGTGAGGGAGAGACGGACAGAGAGGGGGAGAGACGGACAGAGAGGGGGAGAGACGGACAGAGAGGGGGTGAGACGGACAGAGAGGGGGTGAGACGGACAGAGAGGGGGTGAGACGGACAGAAAGGGGGAGAGACGGACAGAAAGGGGGAGAGACGGACAGAAAGGGGGAGAGACGGACAGAAAGAGGGAGAGACGGACAGAAAGGGGGAGAGACGGACAGAAAGGGGGAGAGGCGGACATAAAGGGGGAGAGGCGGACAGAAAGAGAGAATGTTTGTTTCGGGACTAGTTGTGTGTCTTTTGGTTCCACAAGTAGTGTGACCCAAAATGAATGTTGGGCTTCAAAACAAAGTGTAACCCACCCCCCCAACACACACCAATCAGTAGAAGCAGGTCTCAGGAAACCCAATCAGACTGGAGAGCTCTCCCCAGTAACACTCTAGGAGGTCGCTTTGATAGCATGAGAAATGAGGGGCCTCTTTCTTCTGTCTGAGAGAGAGAGAGGAAAGGATGGAAGGAAGGAGTGATGGAGAAAGAAAGGGAGATGGAAGGGGTAATGGGCCACCCCACCGGTTTTCTTAATCTCATCCCCTGTGAAATTTAAGCGCCCTTATGTTTTTCATCAGGTCTGGGACGGGGGGCCAATCGCCTGCAGGCACTTCAGGTAGTGTGTCCTAAAATGACACTTGGCCTGGAAAAAAAAGACTAAAAGACACACAGCACCACAGTCTTCCATCATGGTGTTTTGTAGTAGCCGGCCTCTGTTTCGGTTTGTCTCAGGAAACCCAATCGGGCTGGAGAGATCTCTGCTGAAACACTGGGAGTTTGGGTGGCCCCTTTGACAGCACGTGAAAAGAAGAGGCCTCTTTCCACTGTCTGAGAGAGAGGGTGAGAGAGAGAGAGAGAGGGTGAGAGAGAGAGAGAGAGAGAGAGAGAGGGTGAGAGAGGAGAAAAAGAGAGAGGAAGGAATGGAAAGAAGGATAGAGAAAGAGAGTGAGATGGATGGGGTAATGGGCCCCCCCCCCCACCAGTCTTGTCAATCTCATACCCTGTGAAGTTTAAGCCCTCTTCTGTTTTTCATCTTGACTTGGTCGGTGGGGGCCAATCGCCTGTGAGATCTCTCTGGCAGACCTTTTCATTATCCGGTCCAAGAAAGCCCTTTGGTTGTTGCGTTTTGAACACCTGCATGTTAGACATTGGAGTGTTAATAAAAGGTCGTAGGTCATTTGCTGCATTCAATAGAGGAGAGGTTGAGAATGAAGGTAATGGTTGTGTGGATAGGGCATTAATGATGATCCCCACGTGCTCAAGTTGAAGGATGTCTCCTTTTGATTTTGGGGCGCTGAGGATCTTCAAAGGACTTTTTCAGGAGGGGAGAGTTTGGGATGAAAGTGTAGCGAGGAGGGGAGGGGGATTAGGGCAGCACCCCTGTGAGGTGGACCAATTTCCAAGTCTGACACAGATCTGAAGGGGGTTTGATCATGTCCTACTGAAAGATAAGGTGTCGGCACGGCCGCCGCTCCCATGGCGACTGTTGATCTCGGCGACCGTTGGGGGCTCTCTCACACCACACTGTCATCAAAAGGCCATTAAGATGTCATTGTGTTAAATGAGATGCATTAGTCTGTGAGAAAGGCCCTCTTCATTGGACTGCCTTTAAACGCAAGTGATTAACACATCCTTGAAGGGTTGGACACGCGCGTAGAGACACACAGAGACACACACACATAGAGACACACACTGGGAAGGGGTGGAGGGCCAGTGCTGACATTTTGCTCGTCAGTCAATTTGTCTCCCGGCATCTCCTAAATCATTATCTAGCCTCCATAACTCACAGGCTTCTAACCACAACGGAAAAGACATTTAGGAATCCGCCACACACGTTGTTTTACTTGGTCATGAGTTTCAATGAAAAGTCAACGAGCTACGACATCAATTAGCAACCTTGATGTAATTGCATTTTTTTTATTTTTCTCGTGACGAGAGACCTTCATTTTTGCATCATTCATTAAGTAATTATCAAACCCAAAGGGATCATTGCATGTTTAGCATCCGTGCTATGAAACAGTCAATTTGAATAATACTTTGACCTCTCAATTCTTTGTTTGCTCTGTATTTACATGATATGCTAATTGAATGCGAATAGTGTGTCAAATAAACCATGCTAGCTACCTCTTTAGAACCCTGGTTGGGAATGGGTTATGGAAGTGTGGAGAAAGCAACATTTACATGGTCAGGTTCAAAAACACTTTCTCTGCTTCAATATAGTGAGGAGAACTTTGTATATTATAATCACAACATGTGGCAGCCATTTTGCTTTTTCCTCTTATTGTAAAGGCCTTCGTCTTCTCAGACTTTAAAGGAAAATTCAGAATAATGGAACCCAAGCCAAGAAATTAAGCATATCAAAGGCAATTTGGTCGTGTTTTAGTGATTGGGTATAGACATAGACTAAGGGCCTGGGATATGGGAGCGATAGGTTGAAATAAACATGTCACGTCAGCTTGTTTTATCTCATTTAGGCTCGAGTTACATCAAATGGCGTAGAGAGGAGAAACTGCATGGGAAAAATGGGGGGGAGGGAAAAAAAGACAGGAACCTTCTTTTGCTTTCAGCTGAAATCCTATTTAAAGTTGAATCTCTATCTCCCTCTTGTTTTTCTTTCTCTCTCTTTTCTCTCCATCCCCACGATTTCAATATTTTCCCAAAGACGGCCCATTTCAAAGAGATTTCTACGCCTTAAGAGGGGGTTATTTGTAATAATCATCATCTCTAGTCTGCGTTTGGACTGACAGACATCACCCTGCAGGCAGCGTAGCTTTTGAAATTATTAATTGGAGTCTGATGTTGCAGCATCCCAGTAATTTGCTGTCAGAGCGCTGGCATTTTGCTGGACGCTTCATGTCAAATAGTCAATTTCGCTGGAAAGTAACATAGAAACTATCAAGCAATTCATGGCTTTGCCAACCGGCCATGTCATATTCCTTTATCCCACTCTGCCAGGCTCTGTCACTCTAACTACAATGTGTTGAGAAATACAATACATTTTTAAAGTGTGTGTTTGGATATGCATGTGTGTTTATTTGGCATAATTTCTCTTACAATCACTTGTTTCCAAGGCTACACTAGTTTAATATTCAGTTGGTGTATGACAGAGTGAGTGGGATAAAGACGAGTGGAAATATCTCAGACACTAGAGCACTATAGGAAGACTAGCCTGACACTAGAGCACTATAGGAAGACTAGCCTGACACTAGAGCACTATATGAAGACTAGCCTGACACTAGAGCACTATAGGAAGATTAGCCTGACACTAGAGCACTATATGAAGACTAGCCTGACACTAGAGCACTATATGAAGACTAGCCTGACACTAGAGCACTATAGGAAGACTAGCCTGACACTAGAGCACTATAGGAAGACTAGCCTGACACCAGAGCACTATATGAAGACTAGCCTGACACTAGAGCACTATATGAAGACTAGCCTGACACTAGAGCACTATATGAAGAAGACTAGCCTGACACTAGAGCACTATATGAAGACTAGCCTGACACACTAGAGCACTGAAGACTAGCCTGACACTAGAGCACTATATGAAGACTAGCCTGACACTAGAGCACTATATGAAGACTAGCCTGACACTAGAGCACTATAGGAAGACTAGCCTGACACTAGAGCACTATGAAGACTAGCCTGACACTAGAGCACTATAGGAAGACTAGCCTGACACTAGAGCACTATAGGAAGACTAGCCTGACACTAGAGCACTATAGGAAGAGCACTAGGAAGACTAGCCTGACACTATAGGAAGACTAGCCTGACACTAGAGCACTATAGGAAGACTAGCCTGACACTAGAGCACTATATGAAGACTAGCCTGACACTAGAGCACTATAGGAAGACTAGCCTGACACTAGAGCACTATATGAAGACTAGCCTGACACTAGAGCACTATATGAAGACTAGCCTGACACTAGAGCACTATAGGAAGACTAGCCTGACACTAGAGCACTATAGGAAGACTAGCCTGACACTAGAGCACTATAGAAGACTAGCCTGACACTAGAGGAAGACTAGCCTGACACTAGAGCACTATAGAAGAAGACTAGCCTGAAGACACTAGAGCACTATAGGAAGACTAGCCTGACACTAGAGCACTATATGAAGACTAGCCTGAAGACTATATGAAGACTAGCCTGACACTAGAGCACTATATGAAGACTAGCCTGACACTAGAGCACTATAGGAAGACTAGCCTGACACTAGAGCACTATAGGAAGACTAGCCTGACACTAGAGCACTATAGGAAGACTAGCCTGACACACTAGAAGACACTAGAGCACTAGGAAGACTAGCCTGACACTAGAGCACTATAGGAAGACTAGCCTGACACTAGAGCACTGACACTAGAGCACTATAGGAAGACTAGCCTGACACTAGAGCACTATAGGAAGACTAGCCTGACACTAGAGCACTATAGGAAGACTAGCCTGACACTAGAGCACTATAGGAAGACTAGCCTGAGAGCACTATAGGAAGACTAGCCTGACACTAGAGCACTATAGGAAGACTAGCCTGACACTAGAGCACTATAGGAAGACTAGCCTGACACTAGAGCACTATAGGAAGACTAGCCTGACACTAGAGCACTATAGGAAGACTAGCCTGACACTAGAGCACTATAGGAAGACTAGCCTGACACTAGAGCACTATAGGAAGACTAGCCTGCCTGCACTATAGGAAGACTAGAGCACTATATGAAGACTAGCCTGACACTAGAGCACTAGGAAGACTAGCCTGACACTAGAGCACTATAGGAAGACTAGCCTGACACTAGAGCACTATATGAAGACTAGCCTGACACTAGAGCACTATATGAAGACTAGCCTGACACTAGAGCACTATATGAAGACTAGCGTATGTGCTACTTCCTCAAACCTAAACCACACTAGTCATCGCCTCACTACCAATTCTACCTTTAAACTGTTAACGCTTTTACTGTGATGACAACCCAACCGAACACATCACACTTATCATTACACACACCTGCTACCATCATTATGCGCACCTGCGCCTCATTAGACTCACCTGGACTCCATCACTTCTATGATTACCTCCCCTATATCTGTCATTCCCTTTGGTTCATTCCCCAGGCAGTATTAGCTTTGTTTCCATGTCCAGACGCTTCTCTTGTTTTGTATTGTTCCATGTTTATTGTTTTATTAAATTCACCCCCTGTGCTCCCAGAGTCTGCGTTACCCATCAACGTGACACACATCAGAAAGCCTACCTAGTAACAATACTCTGTTTCCAATATAAACTTAACTTTAATAGTACCAAACAGTGGGTTCAAATAGAGTGTAACAACCAAAGCGCACCAACATCTCTCCAGGCACGCAACACACATCTTCAACACTCTCAGCAGTCATACACTCCTTCACTTCTGTCTGTCTGTCTGTCTGTCTGTCTGTCTGTCTGTCTGTCTGTCTGTCTGTCTGTCTGTCTGTCTGTCTGTCTGTCTGTCTGTCTGTCTGTCTGTCTGTCTGTCTGTCTGTCTGTCTGTCTGTCTGTCTGTCTGTCTGTCTGTCTGTCTGTCTGTCTGTCTGTCTGTCTGTCTGTCTGTCTGTCTGTCTGTCTGTCTGTCTGTCTGTCTGTCTGTCTGTCTGTCTGTCTGTCTGTCTGTCTGTCTGTCTGTCTGTCTGTCTGTCTGTCTGTCTGTCTGTCTGTCTGTCCAAAAACTATGTGATTGTTAGATGTGTTCTTATTCTTCTTGATTTCTCACTTTGCCAACAGCCCCCCCCCTGACAGTTCTTTGAAAACTCTTCAACCCTCAGCAATAAAATAATAATTGAAGAACATAATCCTGATGCAATGGTGGGGAAGGAAGAGACAAAAGCTCTCTCTGCATAGAAAGAAAGAGAGGGGGAGTGGAAATCATTTAGGCACCACCTAGAGCCATTGTAGTGTCTGCGATGTGGTAGACAGTGGGAGAAGACAACAGTAGCAGTCATGTGGTGGGTATGTGACATCTCCCAGAGTGCAAAGAGCTAGAAACAAACCAACAATGCTATTAGGCAGATAGAGCTCTAAGACAATGTGGGAGTTTTCCAGTAATGAACTCCTTGGCTAATAAACCTTCACTTTGTGTAAGAGAGAAAACCAGCGGGTGTGACGGCGTTCATTTAGTTTGTGACTTCTCTTGTAATTATTTCAAAGTACCTCGCAGATTGAGTCACCCCAAATGTGACCTGCGCAATGAAGTGTGAAGTCTCGCTTTCTTTCTCTCTCTCTCTCACTGCAAAAACATGTCAAGGGAATTCCATAGTCTTCTCTTAAATTGCATATTGGAGCAACAACTCAAGGGTTGAACTAACTTTTTAGCTACCGAACTATTAATCACAGAACAATCTAAATGATTTGAGGATGTTCAGAGGCTGTATACCGTACCGGGTAGCAGCGGCTGAACTTTGGCATGTAGTTTCATTCCAGTCCATTTAAAACAGTTATTAATGAACCAGGGCTTCCAGAAGAGGCCAGTGGGGCTCAGACGTAACCCGCTCTGCAGGCCTCCCACCTGGGCCACTCCTCAGCTCTCCACCACCTCTACCATAAATCAACCAGTGCACAGGTAAAGCCCCGCATCAGGTCATTCTCTCTCCTCTGCCTCTCTCCCTCCCTTTATATTCTTCCTCCCAATCCTTCTCTCCCCGCCTCTATTAACGAATGTATTGTCATGTTTTAGTCTCTTCTCCCTTTCTCCTCTCTCCCCTTTCTCTGGCTCTCTCTCTCTCTCTCCCCTTTCTCTTGGCTTCTCCTCTCTCTCTCCCCCTTTCTCTGGCTTCTCCCTCTCTCTCTCTCCCCCTTTCTCTTGGCTTCTCCTCTCTCTCTCTCCCCTTTCTCTTGGCTTCTCCTCTCTCTCTCTCACCCTTTCTCTTGGCTTTCTCTCTCTCTCTCTCCCCCTTTCTCTTGGCTCTCTCTCTCTCCCCTTTCTCTTGGCTTCTCTCTCTCTCTCTCCCCCTTTCTCATGGCTTCTCTCTCTCTCTCTCTCCCCCTTTCTCTTGGATTCTCCTCTCTCTCTCCCCTTTCTCTTGGCTTCTCCTCTCTCTCTCTCTCTCTCCCCCTTTCTCACCCTTTCTCTTGGCTTCTCTCTCTCTCTCTCTCCCCCTGGCTTCTCTTGGCTCTCTCTCTCTCTCTCTCCCCTTCTCTTGGATTCCCCCTTCTCTTGGCTTCTCCTCTCTCTCTCCCCTTCTCTTGGATTCTCTTTCTGTAAGTGTAAGGGTTCTTTTTCCTCTGTGCTCTGTTCAGGAGCGGACTGGGACTAGGATTGGGGCGGTCTGTCCAGGAGCGGACTGGGACTAGGATTGGGGCGGTCTGTCCAGGAGCGGACTGGGACTAGGATTGGGGCAGTCTGTCCAGGAGCGGACTGGGACTAGGATTGAGCCGGTCTGTCCAGGAGCGGACTAGGATTGGGGCGGTCTGTCCAGGAGCGGACTGGGACTAGGATTGGGGCGGTCTGTCCAGGAGCGGACTGGGACTAGGATTGGGGCGGTCTGTCCAGGAGCGGACTGGGACAAGGATTGGGGCGGTCTGTCCAGGAGCGGACTGGGACTAGGATTGGGGCGGGTCTGACTCCAGGAGCGGACTGGGACTAGGATTGGGGCGGTCTGTCCAGGAGCGGACTGGGACTAGGATTGAGCCGGTCTGTCCAGGAGCGGACTGGGACTAGGGTTCCAGGAGCGGACTGGGACTAGGGTTGGGGTCTGTCCAGGAGCGGACTGGGACTAGGATTGGGGCGGTCTGTCCAGGAGCGGACTGGGACTAGGGTTGGGGCGGTCTGTCCAGGAGCGGACTGGGACTAGGATTGAGCCGGTCTGTCCAGGAGCGGACTGGGACTAGGGTTGGGGCGGTCTGTCCAGGAGCGGACTGGGACTAGGATTGGGGCGGTCTGTCCAGGAGCGGACTGGGACTAGGGTTGGGGCGGTCTGTCCAGGAGCGGACTGGGACTAGGGTTGGGGCGGTCTGTCCAGGAGCGGACTGGGACTAGGATTGGGGCGGTCTGTCCAGGAGCGGACTGGGACTAGGATTGGGGCGGTCTGTCCAGGAGCGGACTGGGACTAGGGTTGGGGCGGTCTGTCCAGGAGCGGACTGGGACTAGGGTTGGGGCGGTCCAGTCCTGCATGGGGAGGCTCCTCAGAAAGGATTTATAAAAGAATGATGAGGGGTGATGCTTAGGAGGAGGGGGATAAGGGAAGGAGAGAGGAGAGAGAGAGAGTGAGTGTGCTTGCACGCATGTGTGCGCGATTGTGTCCATGTGAGTGTAGATCTGTGTGGTTTCTGCAGATCTGTGTGTTTTCTGCAGATCTGTGTGTTTTCTGCAGATCTGTATAGTTTCTGCAGATCTGTGTAGTTTCTGCAGATCTGTGTGAGAGAAGACAACAGTAACAGTCATGTGGTGGGTACGTGATTTCTCCCAGAGTGCAAAGAGCTAGAAACAAACCAACAATGCTATTAGGCAGATAGAGCTCTAAGACAATGTGGGAGTTTTCCAGTAATGAACTCCTTGGCTAATAAACCTTCACTTTGTGTAAGAGAGAAAACCAGCGGGTGTGACGACGTTCATTTCGTTTGTGACTTCTCTTGTAATTATTTCAAAGTACCTCGCAGATTGGGTCACCCCAAATGTGACCTGCGCAATGAAGTGTCTCTTTATCTTCATCTCTCTCTTTCTTTCTCTCTCTCTCTCACTGCAAAAACATGTCTAGGGAATTCCATAGTCTTCTCTTAAATTGCATATTGGAGCAACAACTCAAGGGTTGAACTAACTATTTTAGCTACCAAACTATTAATCACAGAACAATCTAAATGATTTGAGGATGTTCAGAGGCTGTATACCTAATACCGGGTAGCAGCGGCTGAACTTTGGCATGTAGTTTCATTCCAGTCCATTTAAAACAGTTATTAATGAACCAGGGCTTCCAGAAGAGGCCAGTGGGGCTCAGACGTAACCCGCTCTGCAGGCCTCCCACCTGGGCCACTCCTCAGCTCTCCACCACCTCTACCATAAATCAACCAGTGCACAGGTAAAGCCCCGCATCAGGTCATTCTCTCTCCTCTGCCTCTCTCCCTCCCTTTATATTCTTCCTCCCAATCCTTCTCTCCCCGCCTCTATTAACGAATGTATTGTCATGTTTTAGTCTCTTCTCCCTTTCTCCATCCTCTCTCTCTCTCTCTCTCTCCCCCTTTCTCTTGGCTTCTCCTCTCTCTCTCTCTCTCTCACCCTTTCTCTTGGCTTCTCCTCTCTCTCTCTCCCCCTTTCTCTTGGCTTCTCCTCTCTCTCTCTCTCCCCCTTTCTCTTGGCTTCTCCTCTCTCTCTCCCCCTTTCTCTTGGCTTCTCCTCTCTCTCTCTCTCACCCTTTCTCTTGGCTCTCCCTCTCTCTCTCTCTCACCCTTTCTCTTGGCTTCTCCTCTCTCTCTCTCCCCCTTTCTCTTGGCTTCTCTCTCTCTCTCTCCCCTTTCTCTTGGCTTCTCCTCTCTCTCTCCCCCTTTCTCTTGGCTTCTCCTCTCTCTCTCTCTCACCCTTTCTCTTGGCTTCTCCTCTCTCTCTCTCTCACCCTTTCTCTTGGCTTCTCCTCTCTCTCTCTCCCCCTTTCTCTTGGCTTCTCCTCTCTCTCTCTCTCACCCTTTCTCTTGGCTTCTCCTCTCTCTCTCCCCCTTTCTCTTGGATTCTCTCTCTCTCTCTCTCCCCCTTTCTCATGGCTTCTCCTCTCTCTCTCTCTCCCCCTTTCTCTTGGCTTCTCCTCTCTCTCTCCCCCTTCTCTTGGATTCTCCTCTCTCTCTCTTTCTGTAAGTGTAAGGGTTCTTTTTCCTCTGTGCTCTGTTCAGGAGCGGACTGGGACTAGGATTGGGGCGGTCTGTCCAGGAGCGGACTGGGACTAGGATTGGGGCGGTCTGTCCAGGAGCGGACTGGGACTAGGATTGGGGCAGTCTGTCCAGGAGCGGACTGGGACTAGGATTGAGCCGGTCTGTCCAGGAGCGGACTAGGATTGGGGCGGTCTGTCCAGGAGCGGACTGGGACTAGGATTGGGGCGGTCTGTCCAGGAGCGGACTGGGACTAGGATTGGGGCGGTCTGTCCAGGAGCGGACTGGGACAAGGATTGGGGCGGTCTGTCCAGGAGCGGACTGGGACTAGGATTGGGGCGGTCTGTCCAGGAGCGGACTGGGACTAGGATTGGGGCGGTCTGTCCAGGAGCGGACTGGGACTAGGATTGAGCCGGTCTGTCCAGGAGCGGACTGGGACTAGGGTTGGGGCGGTCTGTCCAGGAGCGGACTGGGACTAGGATTGGGGCGGTCTGTCCAGGAGCGGACTGGGACTAGGATTGAGCCGGTCTGTCCAGGAGCGGACTGGGACTAGGGTTGGGGCGGTCTGTCCAGGAGCGGACTGGGACTAGGATTGGGGCGGTCTGTCCAGGAGCGGACTGGGACTAGGATTGGGGCGGTCTGTCCAGGAGCGGACTGGGACTAGGATTGAGCCGGTCTGTCCAGGAGCGGACTGGGACTAGGGTTGGGGCGGTCTGTCCAGGAGCGGACTGGGACTAGGATTGGGGCGGTCTGTCCAGGAGCGGACTGGGACTAGGGTTGGGGTGGTCTGTCCAGGAGCGGACTGGGACTAGGGTTGGGGCGGTCTGTCCAGGAGCGGACTGGGACTAGGATTGGGGCGGTCTGTCCAGGAGCGGACTGGGACTAGGATTGGGGCGGTCTGTCCAGGAGCGGACTGGGACTAGGGTTGGGGCGGTCTGTCCAGGAGCGGACTGGGACTAGGGTTGGGGCGGTCCAGTCCTGCATGGGGAGGCTCCTCAGAAAGGATTTATAAAAGAATGATGAGGGGTGATGCTTAGGAGGAGGGGATAAGGGAAGGAGAGAGGAGAGAGAGAGAGTCTGTGCTTGCACGCATGTGTGCGCGATTGTGTCCATGTGAGTGTAGATCTGTGTGGTTTCTGCAGATCTGTGTGTTTTCTGCAGATCTGTGTGTTTTCTGCAGATCTGTATAGTTTCTGCAGATCTGTGTAGTTTCTGCAGATCTGTGTGAGAGAAGACAACAGTAACAGTCATGTGGTGGGTACGTGATTTCTCCCAGAGTGCAAAGAGCTAGAAACAAACCAACAATGCTA